>NC_057805.1:56880280-56979009 GCF_018294505.1 Triticum aestivum
ACATCACATAAAGGGCTTATATCAAAGGTAAATAGCAAGAGTGCCACAGTCGGATGTCTGAGCGACATCACATAATGGGCTTATATCAAAAGTAAATAACAAGAGTGCCACAGTCGGACGTCTGAGCGACATCACATAAAGGGCTTATATCAAAGGTAAATAGCAAGAGTGCCACAGTCGGACGTCTGAGCGACATCACATAAAGGGCTTATATTTCACTATTCGAATTCAAGTAGCTCATGAATTTAAACCATCTCAAGGAAATACTCATGTACGTAATAGTAAACTGGTTAGTCCATCCACAGGAATAACATTCAACCTGGTTTACCACTCATGTTTGTTCACCGGGGATTTTCACTGAGGCTGACGCTGAAACGGACGTTGAGACTGATACTGATACTGATGTGGATGTGTTGACCAAGATCCTTGACCATGGACACGGTTACTCGGAGGGGTTTTGACTCTGCAGAGTTTGTACTTTTTAACCACAGCCAACGGATTTCAGTAGTCACAAAGGACTAGTTCTGTTTACGGTATTTTAGGAGAAACACATCTAACCAGTACACACCCATTCCACATTCCGCTGCCAGGAATCACCCTAGGCAACGTTCAAGAAAAACCTTAAGACGGGCAGGCTACAACCTCGCGTAGCATGGGATCAAATTTATATCGCGCGCTCTAAGGGGTGCCCCCCTCTCGGTCCCAACCGGAAACATCCGTGCCCCCTGACCGGATGATGGGCTTTAATCCAGGGCCATGGAACCCTCATCACGGCCCCTCTATTTGGTGTGTACAAGGAAAGAGGTTTGCAACTTACTAAATCGTATTCTTTGCAGAAAACATGTGGTAGCACGAAAAGCGGACGGACGGTAACGTGGCTTGATCCACGTTAACTCTGGAGTTTAACGGTTGACATAAGACTGGCATGCTTCAACAATACCATCTTACCACCTTTCATGTCACCACATGATCATGTTATCTCCCATCAAAAGATCACATCAAGTTTCGAAGCATACTGGTAGTTGCCTTGCATGTAATATAACATTTACTGATGCTCATATAAACATGCCATGAACTAACTATTCAAGCAAACATGCTAAACACTCATCATATCAAAGGTTCAAACATGCTTGCCTGGTTCGGAGTAGTCGGAGTCTAGCTCGGCGAAGTTCGCGGCTCCGTCACCTCCTCCGGTATCTACGGTATAAAGAGAACGCGTACTAACGTAAATACCAAGTGTGCATAAAAGTTGTTCGAAATATTTTTCAAATAAATATCATAAAAAACTAGACAGAAAAATAAAGCTGACAGACAAATAATCAACTAAAAATCATCTTTTGTTTAAAAGATATAAAGGTTTTAGCCCAGGGACTAATCTGTGATGAAAACGAAAAGACCCAGGGGCTAGTTTGAAAAAGCAGAAAACGTTTCAAATAGAAGAAGAGAGGCTGACGAGGGGGTCCCACCCGTCAGGTTTGAAAACTGAAATAGAGTACGCCGGCGCCGAGGATCGCGGTGGTCGCCGGCGACAATCGACAGTGATCCAGAGGAGGGCACGGGTATGGGTGTACTCACGGGGCAATTCCGCGTCGGTGGGTGGTGGACTTGGTCGTCGGCGAGCACCACATCGACGGCGGCCTTCACTCCGGCGGACGGCAGTTCGGGCGAGGATGGTTCTCTCCGAAGGGAGCTGCAACCTTCAAATTGGGGCGCGGGTTAGAGGAGTGGGTGCACTAGGGGGCTACTGGCATGGTTTGAGAGGCGGGGGTGCACGCACTTGAGCAAATCTTGCCGGATCCCGAAGCGAATCGGGGCGGCCGGAGTTGGGGAAGAAGGCCTCCCCGAGGTCTCCCCAGTGGCTGGGCGTGGCTCTGGTGAGGTGGAGTGATGGTGCCTTGTCGAGATCGAGCTTGGGGCTTCCTTTTATAGCCAATCCGAGGCGGTTGCCGCAACCGTGATTTCTCCAGTGATGATTACGGCGAGGCAGTGGTCGGACGAGAGGTTTAGGGGGCTGGGCAGCAGCGGATTGGTTCACTGACTCCGTTTCACAGTTAATCTCGGTCGGACTTGGGCGATACTCCATCCCTCGACAGAACGGCCTCACGGGCTCGTCGGCGACAGTGGGCGCGCTCTGCGCCACTCAGGCCACGGCGACGGTGCTGCAGCGCGTCCAGAGAAGAGGACAGCCACGCGGAGGCTCCTGGTGGTGTGGGCGGTGCTGGACGGCGCCGTTCCCTGCTGAGCTTCTCTAACGGCCGCAGCGGACGTGGCTATCGCCGCTCACGGGGGCGGTGTTCCTCCGGCCAGCTCACCGTCGACGCTCGCGCCCGTCCAGACGATCGTGCGGCGCGATGGATAAGAAGAAGGAGCAGTGAGCAAGAGGCCAGCGCGAGCACTGGCGAGATGGACGCCGCGGTTCTGAAGAAAACGACACCGATGACTGAAACCGAACACTGAACTCTGAATCTGCAAAGAAATAGTGCATGCCAACTGTTCAATGAAATGATTCTGGCATGTGGAAAATTTTCCTTGAGCTGATCTTTGGTGGAGAGGTCTCTTGTTGCATCTGGAGGCCTCATGATTTTTCTCAGAATTTTTGGAGAAGAAAATGATGAATTTCACCAAAAATGGCAAATCTGATCGAAACTTGCAGTAAGCAAATTTTGAAAATTTTGAACGATGGACCAGTGGATCTTCATGGATCTTGGTTGAGGGTTCTAAGGACTAGCCAGGGAAACTTGTTTGGAATCAAAACTCAAAGGAATTCTAGTGGTTCCTTTGTAAATCACTAAGGGCCAAAATAAAAGACAGAAAAGATTTTTGATCATAAAATAAATAGGAATAAAATTTGAAAGAGTTTGAGACTTGCTGGAATAGGATGCTTGGCTTGACCCAAAGTGGAGGGAGGGGTTTAGGAAGAAATTTTTCAACCTAGGTCATGGCAAGAAAAGAAATTTGAATGAGGAAGAATCAATCCATAATTCATAGGGTTATTTCTAAAAGAAAGGATTTCAAAAACTTTCCTCAAAGAAAATCTTTGTGTTGAGTCAACCCAAGATGTAAAACCCTCAAGACCACAAATCAATATTGAGAAGGACCCTTTTAAATAAAATATTTGTCATAAGGAAAAATTGAGGAGAGTCCCTCTTTTAGAAAAATTCAAATAACCTCCTTTAAATCAAATAAAGAAAAACCAAATAAATTTTTTTGGAGTGTTACAACACCTACCCCCTTAGGAAAAATCTCGTCCCCGAGATTTCAGCTGATCCTCAAATAGATGTGGGTACTCTGCCTGAAGAAAATCCTCTCTTTCCCATGTTGCTTCATCCTCGGTGTGATTGCTCCATTGAACCTTGAAAAATTTAACTGTTTTCTGACGGGTCCTCCTTTCAGACTCCTCTAATATTTTTATTGGACGTTCCCTGTAGGTGAGGTCTGGTTGCATGTCAATGCTCTCATGTGGTACATGCTTCTCTGGGCTGCTTACGCATTTCCTCAACTGTGAGACGTGAAACACGTCGTGGACGTCTGAAAGCTCTTTGGGTAGGTCTAGCTGGTAGGCTACTGTGCCTCTTCGTGCAACCACACAGAAGGGTCCAATAAATCTTGGGGCTAGCTTTCCTTTAACTTTGAACCGTTGCAGGCCCCTCATAGGAGATACTCGTAGATACACATATTCACCGGGTTCAAAGCTGACTTCATGATGTTTTCGATCGTAATAACTCTTTTGTCGGCTTTGAGCTGTCTTGAGTCGGCCCCTGATTAGTCTAACTTTCTCCTCGGCTTCCTTGAGCATGTCTGGGCCGAAGATACGACTGTCTCCTGTTTCTGACCAATTTAAAGGAGTACGACATCTCCGCCCGTACAAGGCTTCAAAAGGTGCCATTTGTAGACTGGCTTGGTAACTGTTGTTGTACGCGAACTCGGCATATGGCAAGCTTTCTTCCCAACTAGTTCCATAGGTGAGAACACATTCTCTCAGCATGTCCTCTAGGATTTGGTTCACGCGTTCAGTTTGTCCATCAGTCTGGGGGTGGTATGCTGTACTGAATGCTAGTTGAGTTCCCAGAGCTTGTTGTAAATGATCCCAAAATCTAGAGACGAATTGAGTGCCTCTGTCGGATATTATAGTCTTTGGGATTCCATGCAGGAAAACTATACGGGAGAGATAAAGTTTGGCAAGCTTCTGAGTGGTGTAGGTTGTCTTTACGGGAATGAAATGTGCTACCTTGGTTAATCTATCTATGATGACCCATATGGCATCATTTCCGTGTTGTGACCGAGGTAGTCCGACAATAAAATCCATTCCAATTTCGTCCCATTTCCACTCAGGTATCCTGTTTGGCTGTAGCAGCCTTCCTGGTTTTTGGTGCTCGGCTTTAATGCGCTGACACGAATCACAACATGCAACGAATGTGGCTATATCCCTTTTCATACCGTGCCACCAAAATTTTTCCTGAATGTCCTTATACATTTTGGTTCCTCCAGGGTGGATTGAATATGGAGCGGTGTGGCCTTCGGTTAGAATTTGCTGTTTGAGGTCCTCAATGTTTGGTACGCAAAGTCTGTCCCCGTACCATAATATTCCCTCACTGTCTACGACGAATTCTGAAGCTTTGCCCAGACTCACTTTCCTTTTTATGCCTTCGATGCTGGGATGTCCATGCTGAGCTTTCTTAATCTGTTCCATTAGGGTGGGCTATATTTTCAAATTTGACACGTTGCCCTCAGTGACCATTACCAAGTTGAGTTTGGCGAACTCCTGCTGAAATTCAGGCCTCAAATTTTGTAGACTGTCGTTGCCCGAGCTGGGGTTCCGACTAAGAGCATCTGCCACTACATTCTCTTTTCCTGGATGGTAGTGAATGCCGACATCATAATCTTTGACTAATTCCAACCAGCGTCATTGCCGTAAATTGAGTTCTGGTTGTGTGAAAATGTATTTAAGGCTTTTATGATCCGTATATATTTCACAACGATTCCTCAGCAAAAAGTGCCTCCACTCTTTGAGTGCATGGATGACTGCTGCCAACTCCAAGTCATGAGTAGGATAATTTTCTTCATGCTTTCGTAGTTGCCTGGAAGCATATGCGACAACTTTGCCGTCTTGCATCAATACACACCCGAGGCCGTTCCGGGATGCGTCACAATATACTTCAAAACTTTTGTGTATGTCTGGCACAACCAATACCGGTGCTGTTGTTAATTTCCTTCTGAGTTCTTGGAAACTTTTCTCACACGCTTCCGTCCATACAAATTTCTTATCCTTCTTCAGTAGCTGTGTCACTGGTTTTGCTATGGTGGAGAATCCCTCAATAAACCTTCGGTAATATCCAGCCATTCCTAGGAAACTTCGTACATCTGTTACGTTGGCTGGTGGTTTCCAGCCAAGTACGGCCTTGACTTTTTCTGGGTCTACGACAACACCTTCTTGGGTCAATACATGGCCTAGAAAACCAACCTGTCTTAACGAAAATTCACATTTGCTGAATTTGGCGTATAATTGATGTTTCCTTAATTCTCCCAGTACAATTCTGAGATGTTCAGCATGTTCTTCTGGGGCCTTTGAGTATACCAGAATATCATCAATGAACACCACAACAAATTTGTCCATAAATTTCATAAATACTCTGTTCATGAGGTGGAAAAAATATGCGGGGGCGTTTGTCAGTCCAAACGGCATTACTGTGAACTCATATAATCCGTATCTGGAGGTGAATGCTGTCTTAGGGATATCTTCTGTCCGTACCTTTAATTGATGATACCCCGATCTTAAATCAATTTTCGAGAAACCTTGGCTTGTGCGAGCTGGTCAAATAAATCATTTATCCGTGGCATCGGATATTTGTTTTTGATGGTGACCATGTTGAGTGCTCGATAGTCTATACATAATCTCAGCGTCCCATCTTTTTTCTTTGCAAATAATACTGGTGAACCCCAAGGTGAGGAGCTGGCTCGTATAAATCCTTTGTCCAGTAATTCTTTTATTTGCTTCATTAATTCTACCAACTCGGAGGGTGCCATTCTATAGGGTATCTTGTAAATGGGGGTGGTTCCAGGTGCTAGTTCAATGCTGAACTCTATCTCCCGGTCTGGTGGCATGCCCGGTAGTTCTTCGGGAAATACGTCAGGGAACTCACACACCACGGGAACTTTTCTTAGCTCTGAAATGTCCATCTTGTTCAACTTTGGTTGTCGTGACACTGGTCTTTCTTGAGCTGCAACTTTTATCGTCTTGCCGTGATGATGAGTGAGAATTACGGTCCGATCGAAGCAGTCGATAAATCCCTTGTTGGTGGTTAACCAGTCCATTCCTAGGATAACATCCAGTCCTTTATTTTCCAAAATGATGAGATTTGCCTGAAACTTTAGTCCTTCAAACTCCATAATGACACCTTGGCAGTAACTCTGAGTGATTTGCTTATTCCCGGGGGACTTGATGATCATGGATTTTTCCAAAGGAAGCATCGAAAAATCATGTTGCAAAACAAAACTCTTTGAAATGAACGAGTGAGAAGCTCCAGAATCAAACAAAACCGTGGAAGGTATTGTGTTGACAGGGAACGTACCGAGTACGATATCCGGGGCATTCTGTGCTTCCTCCTTGGTCACATGGTTCAAGTGACCCTTCTTGTGATTGTTATTGGGGTTGAAGTTGTTACGCTTGGAAGCTGGATTATTTCCACCGTTGTTCGGCTTGAGGGACGAGTTCCTTGGTTTTGGGCACTGTTTGGCATAGTGCCCTTCCTCTCCACAAGCATAGCAAGTACCACCTGGGCGATACGTAAAGTCCTTGTCCCTTGCATGAAAATGTTTGGTTGGGCTTGGAACATTGATCGAGGATTTGTTCGCTCCATTTTTCTGAAAATCAGTCTTGTTCCGGTTGTTGCGAGCATGAGTAGTCTTGTCCTTTTGCGCTTGCGAAAATCCTCCAAGCAGCGGCGCTCATTTTCCAATGTAATAGCCTTGTCCACAAGTGTTTTGAAATTTGGAAAGGTGTGTACGACCAGCTGGCATTGAAGTGCTGGTGCCAGACCGTCCAAAAATTTCTCCATCTTTTTATTTTCAGTCATATGCTCTTCATTGGCATAACGAGATAATTGAGTAAACTGACTATTGTACTCAGTCACTGTCATGCTTCTCTGCTTGAGGTCATCAAACTCCCTTTTCTTGATCTTCATAATGCTTCTGGGAACGTGCGCCCCACGAAAACCTTCTTTAAATTCTTCCCAGGTGATGTTATTTTCATTGGGGTGCATGTGTAGAAAATTTTCCCATCATGATGCAGCTGCTCCAGTGAGGTAGTGAGGTGCATAAAGTACCTTCTCATGGTCCGAACATTGTGCAATAATTAATTTCCTTTCAATATCTCGAAGCCAATCATCGGCCTCAAGCGGTCTATCAGTGTGAGCGAACGTTGGGGGACGTGTCTTTTGTAGTTCAGACAATTTGGAATGCTGCTGGTATGGTTCACGGTGATTTCCCATATTGATAACATGGTTCATCATTTCTTGATGCTGCTGCTGGCTTTGCTCATAAAGGCGGCATACTTGAGAAAATGCTGCATCACTGCCTTGCTGACTTGAGTGCCCCTGTGTGAAGTTGTTGCTTGTCTGGGTACCATAATTTTCTTCCGGCGGACTTGGCATGGAACGAGTCCAGGGACGAGGCATTTTCCACTCTGGGGTATTTTTGCAAAACTCATGAGAAAAACCGAGCGGCAAAATGAATAATTTTGCAAAGGCGGAATTTTTAAAGACTCCAAGATTTTTCAAGAAAAACACTTGATTGCGCATGGAGAAGGACTGCTCAGTACATATCTTACACGCGGGTCGTAATTATACAATACATCACGCAGGATGTGCGTACACATTCCTGACATGTTATTTAGGCTAGTGCACTTCTCCGAGTTCCTACATGATGCGCACACAAACTACTTCTCACCAAACCTATGTACATATAAACATATCTTACAAGCTGGCACATCGCACGGCTGCTAAGCGCACTCAGTAGGAGATGGTGAAAACTTCCCTCGACCTGCCGAGGGTAAGACCCAGTGGTGCAGGAGACTCAACCTCCTCCTCACTAATAGGCTCCAGGCGCAAAGTACTGCGTTGAGGAGTTGGTGCGGGTGCGGCATGTGGTGCAGCTCTGATTGGAGTAGGAGCAATGACTTGGTCAAACTCGTCAGTGGTAGGCAGGCGGCGAGCGGTGGCTAAAATGGCAGGTGCATACGATGCTGAGGACGAGATGTAAGTCAGTGGTGGTGCCATGTGGAGAAGCTCCCTCCTGTTAGCGGAACAGCCCTGAACTGAGTCCATACGGGCAGCCACAAGGTCGTCCACGAGGTTGTCAAAAGCTGCCTCAAGAGCTTTGAGATATTCAACAAGCATCTCAATAGCCTCATCTCTCTCTCCCCTAGGGCAAGCGAATGCATAGTGACAAGTATATGGCACATGGCATGGGAGGTAGCGGTAGCGACGAGTCTTCATCGTAGGAAGAGCATCCCGAAGACGAGCTATCGCCTCACGGGCAGCCATCTGCATGGCATGCCTCTCCGTAGGCATGGCCCTTCCCACAAAACGGAAGTGGCGAGACGCAGAACGTCCTCCCTTGAATTGCACCGCGGCCTGGTGCATAGACACGCTGTCGCTGATCTTGTGCTGGTAGAGTGTGAACTCTGGACGAGTCGATGGCCCGATCGCGAGCTTGGTGATGGACACGAGAAGCTTGATAAACCCCTCAGGTACATTGGTGAACACCTGTGATTCGCAGTCGCTGCCAGCCATCTACAAAGGTAGACAAAAAATTCCGAATAGTCAAATCATAAATTTATGATGACTAACAGAAAATTGCTACATTTGCAAAATGTTAAAAAAGCACTAAAGACGCTAATAACCGATTAGCGAACGCACCTACTGGCTTCCTACAGTCAGCCTGGCTCTGATACCAAGGTTGTCAGGACCGGTTTTCCAATAAAACATTTATTGAGAAACCGACCCTTTTATCGGACCAGCATAGAAGAATCCTTCTTACTGGTAGACAAATCCTTGATACAGAAATCCAGAAGTACTAAATATTATACAGGGTTGAGCTGAGGCTGCTCAACAATTTATTACAAGCACGCCGATATAATGCATAAAGGCGGATATGACACAAAGGGGTATGGTGGCATAACTACTGACTCGTAATAAAAGTGGTGGTGGATATGTCACAGTGAAGTGGGTGACATGACTCCTAAATCTTACAACTCATCGAGCGCCGGAGTGGGGCTCGATGACTTTTATTCTGGGTAGCGGAAGCGTATATAATACAATTGACCAATTCCAGGATCGCTCGGGACTGACTGGGACTCCTCTAGACGTCGGACTCGCTATCGAACTCTTCATCCATAAGATCGCCCTCGTCAACATCTGGCCAAATCAACAAGCCAGGTGAGTACTTGGAAAGTACTCGCAAGACAGTTTGCACATAAGATATAACAAATGCAAACATGATGCACATGAGCAGATTAGAAATGCGCACTCAGATAATAAAATTGCACTGCATGATAAATAAAAAGGAAGTCAGGCGGTAGTCCTCCCGAAATCCCAATAAAATAACTGAAGATCGATCGGGTGTCTGACGCGATGCCTCGAATGGTAAAAATAAATTAACAATGCCGCAGTCGGGCGTCAGGGCGACACCACATAAAGGGCTCATATTGGAATATAAACGACAGTGCGTGCCACAGTCGGACGTCTAAGCGACATCACATAAAGGGCTTATACGAAAAGTAAATAGCCAGAGTGCCACAGTCGGACGTCTGAGCGACATCACATAAAGGGCTTATATCAAAAGTAAATAACAAGAGTGCCACAGTCAGACGTCTGGGCGACATCACATAAAGGGCTTATATCAAAAGTAAATAGCAAGAGTGCCACAGTCGGCCGTCTGAGCGACATCACATAAAGGGCTTATATCAAAAGTAAATAACAAGAGTGCCACAGTCGGACGTCTGAGCGACATCACATAAAGGGCTTATATCAAAGGTAAATAGCAAGAGTGCCACAGTCGGACGTCTGAGCGACATCACATAAAGGGCTTATATCAAAAGTAAATAACAAGAGTGCCACAGTCGGACGTCTGAGCGACATCACATAAAGGGCTTATATCAAAGGTAAATAGCAAGAGTGCCACAGTCGGACGTCTGAGCGACATCACATAAAGGGCTTATATTTCACTATTGGAATTCAACTAGCTCATGAATTTAAACCATCTCAAGGAAATACTCATGTACGTAATAGTAAACTGGTTAGTCCATCCACAGGAATAACATTCAACCTGGTTTACTACTCATGTTTGTTCACTGGGGATTTTCACTGAGACTGACACAGAGACTGACGCTGAAACGGACGTTGAGACTGATACTGATACTGATGTGGATGTGTTGACCAAGATCCTTGACCATGGACACGGTTACTCGGAGGGGTTTTGACTCTGTAGAGTTTGTACTTTTTAACCACAGCCAACGGATTTCAGTAGTCACAAAGGACTAGTTCCGTTTACGGTATTTTAGGAGAAACAACATCTGACCAGTACACACCCATTCCACATTCCGCTCCCAGGAATCACCCTAGGCAACGTTCAAGAAAAACCTTAAGGCGGGGAGGCTACAACCGCGCGTAGCATGGGATCAAATTTATATCGCGCGCTCTAAGGGGTGCCCCCCTCTCGGTCCCAACCGGAAACACCCATGCCCCCTGACCGGATGACGGGCTTTAATCCAGGGCCATGGAACCCTCATCCCGGCCCCTCTATTTGGTGTGTACAAGGAAAGAGGTTTGCAACTTACTAAACCGTATTCTTTGCAGAAAACATGTGGCAGCACGAAAAGGGGACGGATGGTAACGTGGCTTGATCCACGTTAACTCTGGAGTTTAACAATTGACATAAGTCTGGCATGCTTCAACAATACCATCTTACCACCTTTCATGTCACCACATGATCATGTTATCTCCCATCAAAAGACCACATCAAGTTTCGAAGCATACTGGTAGTTGCCTTGCATGTAATATAACATTTACTGATGCTCATATAAACATGCCATGAACTAACTATTCAAGCAAACATGCAAAACACTCATCATATCAAAGGTTCAAACATGCTTGCCTGGTTCAGAGTAGTCGGAGTCTAGCTCGGCGAAGTTCGCGGCTCCGTCACCTCCTCCGGTATCTACGGTATAAAGAGAACGCGTACTAACGTAAATACCAAGTGTGCATAAAAGTTGATCGAAATATTTTTCAAATAAATATGATAAAAAACTAGACAGAAAAATAAAGCTGACAGAAAAAGAATCAACTAAAAATCATCTTTTGTTTAAAAGATATAAAGGTTTTAGCCCAGGGACTAATCTGTGATGAAACAGAAAAGACCCAGGGGCTAGTTTGAAAAAGCAGAAAACGTTTCAAATAGAAGAAGAGAGGCTGACGAGGGGGTCCCACCCGTCAGGTTTGAAAACTGAAACAGAGTACGCCGGCACCGAGGATCGCGGTGGTCGCCGGCGACGATCGACAGCGATCCAAAGGAGGGCACGGGTATGGGTGTACTCATGGGGCAATTCCGCGTCGGTGGGTGGTGGACTTGGTCGTCGGCGAGCACCACCGTTGACGGTGGCCTTCACTCCGGCGGACGGCGGTTCGGGCGAGGATGGTTCTCTCTGAAGGGAGCTGCAACCTTCAAATTGGGGCGCGGGTTAGAGGAGTGGGTGCACTAGGGGGCTACTGGCATGGTTTGAGAGGCGGGGGTGCACGCACTTGAGCAAATCTTGCCGGATCCCGAAGCAGATCGGGACGGCCGGAGTCGGGGAAGAAGGCCTCCCCGAGGTCTCCCCTGTGGCTGGGCGTGGCTCTGGTGAGGTGGAGTGATGGTGCCTGGTCGAGATCGAGCTCGGGGCTTCCTTTTATAGCCAATCCGAGGGGGTTGCGCGACCGTGATTTCTCCGGTGATGATTACGGCGAGGCCTTAGTCGGACGGGAGGTTTAGGGGGCTGGGCAGCACCGGATTGGTTCACTGACTCCGTTTCACAGTTAATCTCGGTCGGACTTGGGCGATACTCCAGCCCTCGACGGAACGGCCTCACGGGCTCGTCGGCGACAGTGGGCGCGCTCTGCGCCACTCAGGCCACGGCGACGGTGCTGCAGCGCGTCCAGAGAAGAGGACGGCCACGCGGAGGCTCCTGGTGGTGTGGGCGGTGCTGGACGGGGCCGTTCCCTGCTGAGCTTCTCTGACGGCCGCAGCGGACGTGGCTGTCACCGCTCACGGGGGCGGTGTTCCTCCTGCCAGCTCACCGCCAACGCTCGCGCCCATCCAGACGACCGTGCGGCGCGATGGATAAGAAGAAGGAGCAGTGAGCAAGAGGCCAGCGCGAGCACTGGCGAGATGGACGCCGCGGTTCTGAAGAAAACGACACCGATGACTGAAAATGAACACTGAACTCTGAATCTGCACAGAAATAGTGCATGCCAACTGTTCGATGAAATGATTCTGGCATGTGGAAAATTTTCCTTGAGCTGATCTTTGGTGGAGAGGTCTCTTGTTGCATCTGGAGGCCTCATGATTTTTCTCAGAATTTTTGGAGAAGAAAAATAATGAATTTCACCAAAAATGGCAAATCTGATCCAAACTTGCAGTAAGCAAATTTTGAAAATTTTGAACTGTGGACCAGTGGATCTTCATGGATCTTGGTTGAGGGTTCTAAGGACTAGCCAAGGAAACTTGTTTGGAATCAAAACTCAAAGGAATTCTAGTGGTTCCTTTGTAAATCACTAAGGGCCAAAATAAAAGACAGAAAAGATTTTTGATCATAAAATAAATAGGAATAAAATTTGAAAGAGTTTGAGACTTGCTGGAATAGGATGCTTGGCTTGACCCAAAGTGGAGGGAGGGGTTTAGGAAGAAATTTTTCAACCTAGGTCATGGCAAGAAAAGAAATTTGAATGAGGAAGAATCAATCCATAAGTCATAGGGTTATTTCTAAAAGAAAGGATTTCAAAAACTTTCCTCAAAGAAAATATTTGTGTTGAGTCAACACAAGATGTAAAACCCTCAAGACCACAAATCAATATTGAGAAGGACGCTTTTAAAGAAAATATTTGTCATAAGGAAAAATTGAGAAGGAGAGTCCCTCTTTTAGAAAAATTCAAATAACCTCCTTTAAATCAAATAAAGAAAAACCAAATAAATTTTTTTGGAGTGTTACAATCAACCCACTCATCCAATGTACCCTCAACCAGTCATGCCAAGGGTAGAAGTCCAGCCCAATTTAACCTACAAAATAAAGAGATTGTTAGCGGCTATGAAAAGTATGACAAACCTGTGGGGCTTTGCCTCACAGTAAATATTCAAAAAAAGAAAATTATGACAAACATAGTAAGCCATTATATGGATTCCATTATATGCACACATACCTATCAACCCATGATTCGTGTATCATCCAGTTAGTCTTTGGGGTACGAGTGACCAACACGTCTAAGTTGTTGCCCGCTTCCTTAAGAGCGCCCCGGTGCTTTCTATCGATGTTACCATTAAGCAATGGATACAAAGACATATCTACAAATCAAACAACAAATATCAGGTGCAAATAAAACATAGTTCAAACATATTACAAATTAAAACATAGTACGGCATATTACAAATTAAACAGAGTCCTCACATATTACAAATTAAAACATAGTCCTGACATATTACAAATTAAAACTTAGTCCTGACATATTACGAATTAAAACATAGTCCTGACATATTACAAATTAAAACATAGTCCTGACATATTACATATTAAAACATAGTCCTGACATATTACATATTGAAACACAATGCGACACATTATATAGCTTGTGAGTTATTTCTTCCTCGTCCGCCCCTTCGGCCTCGACTGCCACGACCACGTCCGCCTCTTGCTCCTGTTGTCGCAGCCCTCGATGTGGAAGCACTCGTCGATGTGGAAGCCCCATCTTTGTTCAGGTCGGGACAATATTTCATCCTATGCCCATAAGTCGCGCATAACAAACATTCTCTGGTTGCTCCACCAGCTTCAGATTGGTCCATATCGTTTCGGATGCAACGGGCCTTTCGTCTGCCCCTACTTGTTCGCTGAAGGTCTGGATGCGGGATGTATACTCTCTCACCGTCATTTACCTTGTTGAAA
Organism: Triticum aestivum; assembly: GCF_018294505.1. Taxonomy (NCBI): domain Eukaryota; kingdom Viridiplantae; phylum Streptophyta; class Magnoliopsida; order Poales; family Poaceae; genus Triticum; species Triticum aestivum. Next base: position 56,894,466 of record NC_057805.1, read on the forward strand.
TTGCCGACGACTCTAAACCCTGTCATCTCACCTGTCCATGTGTTGAACACTGCCTCTTTTAAATAGTATGGGGACACGAAGGAGATAGCATCCAACTCAATTTGGCCACAGGCAGCCAACACATGAGAGCAAGGTAGGTGCAACAACTTCGGTTTGTTGCAGGTACACTCACATGTTGGATAAAATTCCATTCCAATTTTTAACTCGTGTGTCTTCACCTCATGTCCAGAACCAAAACCATCGGTCAGAAGCTGAACCTCATACCTCCTTTCTTCATTCCCTATGAGTCTGACAGTGTGCTTCTTTGCTTTCTCTATCTTCTTTTCCATGGATTCCATGACACGGATACAATAAGGTGTGTTGTGATTATCTTCAATATGCTTCTTTGCTAACCCATGCCTTTCTCTGAAATATCTCAAAGTGCAATGGAATACAGCCTCCACAATAGCTGTGAGTGGCAATGCTCTATTCCCTCTCAGCGCAAAGTTATACACCTCTGCAAGATTGGTTGTTATGTGGCCATACCTAGCTCCATGTGTGTCATGCAGCAAAGACCAATTCATTGGAGGCTCTTTCTCTATCCACTCAGAAAAATTCTTTATTGCCCTTCCCTTCTTTCTCATAGTATTAGGAGGGTCAATTGCTGGCAAGTCACAAAGACCTACTGGCTCCTCTAGCTCCGCGATGAGTGCTACTAATTTAACCTGATCTTCTTCCATTTTCTTCCTCGCACGGACTTGCTTCTTAGTAAACTCATCTAGTTTTTACCAAATAAATCCATATTTGCGCTGCTGGCTCTGCTTGCATAATTTTTTGAACAAGTTCATCAACCGCTTGTTCTTGAACTATGAGAAAAAATTAGCCCCAAGATGGCGCATGCACCACCGGCTCTGCAAGCCCCTCCAAGGTGTTGGTTCGTCAACTATTGGATTACGTAGTGTCTTCACGGCCTTCAATATACCAGCATGTCTGTCATGAATGACACACACGTTTGGTCGGTCCTTCATGATGGCAATTTTCACTTGGCAGAAGAACCATACCTAGCTGGGAAAGTTCTCACCCTCCACAAATGCCATGGCAAGTGGGATGATTTTATTGTTCCCGTCCACACCAATAGTAGTCAGGATTTGCCCTCTATACTGACCGGTCAAGAATGTACCATCCACAAACATAACAGGAGGACAATGCCGGAAAGCTTCGATGCACATAGCAAAAGAGAAGAACACTCGTTTCAACACCTTGAAATCTGGTATACTCAACAACCTCATGTGTTGTACGTTCACATAAGTGCCGGGATTCCTCTCCTTCAGTATGCCAAGGAGACGGACAACATTATCATATGAGTCAAAGAACGTCCCAAACCTTTCCTCCATTGCCTTCTGCTTAGCCCTCCAAGCCTTCCCATAAGGAATGACATAATTCCATCTGACCTTCACTGCTATCTGGATGAGTTTTGCTTCCATATCTTTCTTCTCTACTATCTCAGTATACATGAGTTGCGCAATGAGACTTGAAGTCAGGTTTGGATGCTTCACCAGCAGGTTCTTCCTCACATAATTATGTGGGACGACAATGGTGACAACCCAATGGATGTCATACTTTGGCACGTGCCCGTGCACCTTCCCTGGACAACCCGTTTCAACACATTTCACCGTATAGTTTGTTGGACTTGATATGTGTGTCCGGAAAACCCTCTGCGTAGACATAGCCCACTTTATCACCACATACTTCAATTTTTTCTTTGTATCAAACATAGCCCCTATCTGTACTTGGTTCAGATTATACTGCCATGGAGTCTCATGGCCATCGTTGACTGTAAGGCTGGTGGATATGTCCTGCTCCCATGCAGAAGGAATCGGTACCTCCACTTCATCCACGGAATTTTCAGAATCCAGTTCCTCCACCAATCCATCCTCGTCCTCTTCCTCCATCACCCTCTGCATTTCATCCCCTTCCTCATCCCCATCAGCAAAACCAGAACCAGCTAATATTATCGACTGGCTACTCTGCCCAGTATCAGGACCACAAACATTGTGTGGCACGTAGTCCGACTCTTTCTCGGGTTGGCTAGCATCCACATCTTCTGGTTGTGACCCGGATAAAACAATCTCGTTAGCCACTTCGCTGCCTTGGCCGGGTTCATACCCCCTATGGAGTTGTACGGCACAGGTTGCACAAGTGCATATGGGTGGATTCTTCGGTCTCGGCAGCGTCTTAACAGGGCAACCAATGCTGGCTCCTATCTATCGGCATCAACTCCCACTTGACATTTTTACAAGATTTGGTCCACAATGATTGAATACTGACAGAACATACTTCAGGATCCAGCCTGAAACTAGTTGTCAACCAATACTTCAACTGTCTAATGTCCAGTCTGTCCGGGTCTGCTAGTGTCATGATGCCATTTTTAAACTCGCTAAGATCAACCCCCAACTCATTATATCGAACATTACCAGCGCCGTAGTAAACAGTCAGATTTACTGATTCAGACATTTTCACCTGTCAGACATTGTCATCTTCTCATTAATCACAACGAACACTAATATTACCCGCTACACTAACTAAAATCCGCTAAAATACCACCACATACAAATTAACACTAACACAATTTTTATTATCCGCTACACCAACACAATTATTATTATTCCGCTACACTAACACAATTATTACTCCGCTAGAATGCCACCACTTACAAATTAACACTACAATTCGCAATATAATTTATCTACACTAACTAAACTATACAACTCAGAGAAAATTTGTGAGGACATGATTATATCTTAGCGGAGGTGGTTGCACCATCGAACAACGATAGCACCACCGCCACCCCCTCGATGACCGGAGGTTCAATTCCAGTCACCCTCAAGCCGCACCTCCTCCTCCAGAGCTCCTGCTCCCCCACAACTGCTGCTCCTCCTCATCAACACCTCCTGCCCAACCGCACCTCCTCCTCCCCACCATGGCTCCTCCTCCACACCATGGCTACTCCTCCCCAAACGCATAGAAAACTATCCCATAGCAAAAAACAACACTGTAGGCCGTTTGGGATTGCTATGATCTACCGATTCTGTGGCTTCGATGTGAAAATGGGTGGCAAATGGAGGAGATCAGCTAGGGGTGGTGAGGTACAGAGAAGAACAAGAGAGAGAAAGGAAGAACAGAGGCGAATAGGCGAGAGGAAGGAGACGCTGTGCAGGGGGCTTATCCACTCCTTTTCGGTCGATGGGAGGCCGAAAAGGCTCTTCGGCCACTGCTTGGCCGAAAAGGCCCACTTCGGTCGTAGCGAGGCCAAAGTTACTATTTTCGGCCCGGCCTCCACCGACGCCAGGTCTTCAGCCCAGCTACGTGTTTCTTCGGTCAACCGCGGGCCGAAAAGCCCTCTTCGGCCAAACGGTGACCGAAAAGTACCACTTCGGCCAACACCGGGCCGACGGGGTCATAGTTCTAGTTTTTTTGCATTACGTGGTATATTTTCCGAAATTGCTATAAAAACGTCATAGTTTTGAAAAAAATCCATATCTTGAATGGTGTACACCAGCATCGCATGTAGATCGAAAATCTCCTTTCTGTAAGCATCATAACATTTTATAGCAGGCGCATCTATCCACACTGTCAGCAGTTCTTCTACCAGTAGCTGAAAGTAAATGTCGATGTCATTTCCAAGTTGCCTCGGGCCTTGGATAATCATTGACATCATAATGTATTTTTTCTTCATACACAACCAAGGAGCTAGGTTATATATGCACAGAAGCACCGGCCATGTGCTGTGATTGGTGCTCATATCGCCAAAAGGATTCATTCCGTCAGTACACTCCCCGAGCCTTATACTTCTAGGATCCTTGGCAAATTTTTCGAACTTTTTGTCGGTTAATTCCCACGGAGCCCCATCTTTCGGGTGCCTCATAAACCTATCCGCAATTCACTCATCATGATGCCACCGCAACCTCTTTGCCTCTGTATGGTTTGCAAACAAATGCCTCAACCTTGGAATTAAAGGCAAGTACCAAACAACCTTGAATGGGATTCCTGTCTTGATCTCGTCGTCCAATTTGTACTTGTACTTTGCTCTCCTGCACTTGTATCGTGCATGCTTGCATGTGGGACATGCACGCAAATCTTTGTACTCACCACAGTACAATATACAATCATTCACACAAGCGTGTATCTTCTGTACTTCAAGTTCCAATGGGAAAACAATTTTATTCGCTTCATTTGTGCTTCTGGGAGCACATTATCTTCCAGAAGAATTTCTTTGAAAAGACCTAACATCTCTGTGAAGCCCTTGTTTGATAGACCGTTTGCTGCTTTAAATCTGAGAAGCGCAGGGTGGCACTCAACCTGGAATATTTCTTTTTGCAACCTAGATACAATTCTTTCTTGGAGTCCGCATCAATGGTTGGCAGATCCTTGTACCCAATCATATCCTTTTCTGGGCCCTCGAAATCTGCAATCATAGCAGCAAAATCTGGCATATCACGATCGTCGTCATCTGCATTGACGTCTTGGTTTTCCAGTGGGCGTTTCGGCTTTCCGGTGTTCCATTGGGAGTTTGATGCCTCTGCGCCGATGTTAGATTCAACATCCATGTGACACTGATCGGGGTTTGGCATCTCACTGCCCTGGGTATCTTCATCCATGACCTCCTCTTCACCGTGTCTGGTCCAACGTGTATATCCATCCATGAATCCCCTAGAGACTAAGTGCATCTGGACATCTACAACTTCATGTGACTCTGTATTGGCACAATCAGTACATGGACACATGATGTAAACCGCATCACCAATTCCCCTCTTTGTACTTTCAGCCAAATTCATGAACTCTATCACGCCACTGATAAAATCTGCGGTTTTTCGATTCTTCATCCATCGAGATCGTTCCATCTTCAGCACATGAATGGTAATTAAAAGCAAAACAACAACAACAATACACAGATTAACTGCTGCCAAAGATGCCTGCATAAATCACAAGGTTTTATTTTAATAATTACTGAGGGCGCTCCATGTTGTTATCCAGACGTGCAATGACAAAAATTAATGGCCAGTCAATTTACACGCAGAGTACTAGTACAACACTACACTTAGGAATTGAATACCTTAATTAAGCCACTCATGAAAAGAATACCTTAACTAATTAGCCGCGCGGCGACCTCCACCTAGCAGACAGACAAGCGCGATGTGGCGGCACGCCGAGACAGCAGGGTCGAGGAGCAAAGCTTAGTGTGGCTGCCGCCTGAAGTTCGACCTCCACTATCCCGCCATCGACTGCGATGGATGTGCTCGAATCACGCCGCGCCGACCTCGATGGTTGAGCTCCTCCTATCTCCCGTCATAGACCGAGGATTGACCTCCTATGACGCCGCCACCGCCCACCGATCGAGGATTAACCTCTTCTTCGGTAGCCGCTGCCTGGGCCGCCGTCACCATCTCTATATGCAATGCGGCTGTTTTTTTACGGATATCCGCGGAGCGGCTGTTTACACGGTATCTCACCGTAACTCAATTATATGGACATGGTAGTACATCACATACGGTTATGTAACGGCAACCGTGTCTAACCTATGTTGTCTTCTCACACGGTTTGGTGCGGAAATCGTGTGTGATGTTGTAATAACTAACACAAACGACATGTACAAACTGTGTGCCGTATACAAGATAACGTAAAGCTAAAGAAGAAACTGGCTGATCTGGAAAGTACAATCGGTACGATGAAGCAAGAAAGAATCAATCACAGGCAACAGATGAAAGCAAGAGACAAGAAGGAACTAGCATGTGTAGTTGTGGTTGTCGCATTACCCATGTTCTATGCCCTGTTTGCAATGATGATTAGGGGTTTTGTTTGACAGTATTGCTAAAGCACATCTAGATGTGCTCTAAGTAATGCACATCTAGGTCCTACGCCATTGATGTTGCGCGAAGATTCGTGCAGATATTTTTCTTTGTCTTTTTTCTTTTCCATTCTAGTTTGATTATTACTGGCTTTATCAATAAGAAGAGCTCAATGTATTGCTTGCCAACTGTCCTACTCCGTTCGTACCGGTACCGGTGCATAATCCCAAAACTTGTTCCTTGTTTTTGTCCTGAAAAAGGAAACCAGCCAAATAGCCAATAGGAGTCATGCGCAACCCCGGGAATTTGGAGCGACTGGGTACAAATAATTGTGGTTGATTATATCAGCGGTTAGATAATACGTCAACCCCCGTTTCAATTGGCAGTTCCTCTTCTCTGCATACCCCGCTTAAGTGTCCACCATCTTCATCGTCCCCGACAGGCCGCGCTACACACTAGCACACACTCTGCAGCCATCTCGAGCGACAGCGAGGATGACAGTTCAGCGAACAGTCTGGCACCCGATGATAGGTCAACATCGGAATCATCCTGCTCGTCTTCCATGAGTCCGGCATTGAGCCCAGACCTCGATTATATCCGGTTCATGGAAGGGACGCCGCCTCCGGAGTCATCAGATGACAACCAGACGGACGAGGAGCTGTCGGAGGATGAAGAAGAGGACGATGATGATGAGGAGGAGAATTGGTCGAACGCGGAGGAGGAGGACGACAGCAACGACGATGACGACGGCGGCGGCGATGAAAAGCCAACGGTCAGCGGCAAGAAGCAACCTCGCTAAGACGATGTCGCAGGGCCATCCAACAAGAACAACAAGAAGAAGAAGGACTGAATTAAGCAGACTGTATATATCGCTGTTTATCCTGTCAATCTCATCATAGACGGTTCGTAATATGTATTTGACAGAGATCTTCTACATTATCACAACAGGTTGGTTTGTTGAACTGTGTGCCCTGACAAGCACACAATTCACAAAAAAAGACCGTATGGGCTGTCTATAATGATCGCACACAATTCTGATTACCAACCTATTTGCCAGGTATCACACACATCTTGTTACGCCGAATCGTTTGTGTTCACCTCACTCATCGCAAACGGTTCATCGGTGTGAACTGTATGTCTTATATCGCACACACCTTGATCTGGTTGCCTGTTTCTGTTGTTCTGTCTCATCGCAAATAGTTCGTACAGATCAACCGTATGCCCCTCATCGCACACGCAACTAAAATATGAACCGTGTTTGATGTATCATTCATCGCAAATGTTTTGCATCTTTTTTTATGGTTTTTTTACATCACAATTTGTGATTAGTGCATCACACATAGTTTCGTCAAAGGGTCTCTGATCGTAGTGTCGCGTTAGCAGCATCCTGCAGTAGTGCTATTTCGTTTTTTCAGTCGACTGATGTATAGCTAAAGCGAGCGATGTCCCCGTCGTGTTGACTACAACACTAATGAAGTTGTGCGACGTTGACTGCAACGCCAGTGATGTTGTAGTGGTGTCGTGCAGCATGGATGATGTTGCATAGCGGTGAATGCAACAAGGACAACATTTCGACGGGTCATGAAAACTTCTATAGGGATGATGTTGTGCAGTGGCGAATGCAAGGGCAGCGACACTATGAAAGTTCGATAAGGCGGCAATGGCAAAAACAGCACCAACAGACATGGTGTTGCAATGGCAACGACTACAACGTCGACAAAGTTGTGATGGCGACAATCATGACGGCGGAGATGTTGCGATGGCGATGCCCACAACAATGGGGATAACGTGCTTCGCCTAATCCAGGGAATATTTATTGAAAGTCCATTCATTTATCTAAAAGTTTTTATCATTTATGCCACTAGTTGTGTCCCACTACTCAGTTTTACCATTAGAAATTACAACTGCTCAAAAATGTCATCGTTTCATGAGATGCATGGTAAAAAATGTCATTACATATCTCAAAAAGCCATCGTTTCATTAAATATTTGCTCAAAAACATATTAGACATCGCTATTGTTAGGTTAAACCTATTGACCATTTTATATGACAAAAATACCCCTAAACTGACATGTCAACTCTCTCTTTCTCACAATGATAAGTGTGGGCCCCACTTGTCACGAGTAAGCAAGATAATAATTTTAGAGAGAAATAAGAACATTGTTAGGATCAAGTGGGACCCATATTTTATTGTAGTGAGATAGATGAAGGGCTGACATGTTGGTCCATAGGTATTTATGTCACTGTAACATGGCAAACAAGATTTGAGCTCACCGTAATGGTCCAATGGCATTTTTGAGCATGTGCGTAAGGATGTGATGGCATTTTTGAGCAGTTAAAATTCCTAGTGAAAAAATTGAGTAGTGGGAGACAACTAATGACATAAATGATTAAAAACCCTTTATTAGCGAATAATTGAGCACTGTCTTTGAATAAATGAATGGATTTGCTAATTCTTCATTAGCTAAGAATTGTTAAATATTTATCAGCGCGTTTGCCACTTTAAGTGCATGTTACTATGCATTTTGCAAACGAGCGCACACACCCCTCCGTTCTGGGCCGAGCCATTTGTCTTTTTTTTTTCTTTTTTTTGTTAAACTGCAATAAAGATAAGCGCTCGCTCAGAATCGAACATGCGATCTCTTCCTCGGGTGTAAACCGCAGTAGGGAATATCCTATTTGATGCACGTTGTGTCAAATTGTCGACCTTTCGCACAGATCCAGCCGATCAAGCGATGACTTGGGCCGGCCAGTTAATGTGTTGCGACATATCCGGTTTTGGGAACCTTCTAGAATTTCCCAACCGAGTTTTCTGTTTTTGGGAACCTGTTTATCCTGTTTCTCATTGTTTTTTTGGTTTTTTTCTTTATTTTCCTTTTGCTGTTTTTTTTTCTTTTTTTGTTTCTTGTTTTTCAACTTTTTTTCCTTTTCCAAGTCAATATTCCTTTTTTTTCGAAAATTTAAATTTTGTTTAGATTTAAAAAAAATGTTCCATTGTCCAAATTATGTTCACAAATTTAAAAAAATGTTTTGAATGCCTAAAAATGTATAGGAATATGAAATAATGTTCATCTATTTCAAAATTAGTTCACAAATTTAGAAAATGTTCATATTTTCAATAACTTCCAGAATTGCAAAAAATGTTCACGTTGCAAAATTTGGTCTGAAATTAAAAAATGTCCGAGTTTGAAAAAATCTACATGAATTTCAAAAAAAAATCATGGTTTCAAATTTTTGTTAGATATTTCATGATGTTCCATTTTCAAATATTTGTTCACAAATTAAAAAAATGTTTGTGGTTTCATTTTTTTTGTAATTTCAAGAAATGTTCCATTTTCAAAATTTGTTAAAAAATTCAAAAAATGTTCGTGGTTCAAAAATTAGTTCAGAATTTCATAATTTGTTCACAACTTAAAAAATTGTTTCACATTTTTCAAAAACATTTTCTGCAGTTTCAATTTTTTTGTTCGCACATGCAAAAAATGTTCTTGTCTATGAAATGTTCAGAAATTCAGAAAATTTACGCAATTTTTTAAAATGTAGACCATTTTTCTGAATTTTTGAACAAATTTCAGGTTTGAGAACATTTATTTGGAATTTCGAATAAAGAAACCATAAACACAATAAAAAAAGGAAAAGGAATTTTTAGATCTACATTTGTTTTGTTCTTATAGGCTTGCGCTGGCAAGTAATCAGTAGTTCTCATTATGTACGATGGCTAGCCCTAAAATCTTTTCTGGTGGAGGTCTCACTTTTCCCATCAACGTAAACGACTGAGTAATTCCCAACAATTTTCATGCTAGATATATCATAGGCAGTTTCCAAACATAAAATAAAGTTTATTCCTTTTTTCCACCATACTTTCACACTCCACGACTAGCCGTATCCACGGGTGCCGTCCGTACCAATACTTTCCAAGGAATTTATTATTTGACAACATAAAGTAAATTTCTTTTTCATTTCGGGACTGGATCCCTATTACCATCGTACTCTTATGAAATGACAAGTGAATAAACACTCATCTTAAGAATAACACATATAGCATGAAAAATATTGGACACCCCCTGATGCTTCATGAGCGGTATGAGCACACAAAAAGAAAATTCATTTTGAAAATTAGAGATGGCACATACAAATTTACTTAGAACGGCACGGAAATACCGCATATAGGTAGGTATGGTGGACTCATATGGCAAACCTGGGTTTAAGGATTTTGGATACACAAGTAGTATTTCTACTTAGTACAAATGGAGGCTAGCAAATAGATTGAGAGGCAACCAACCAAGAAACAAAAACGATCGCATCACTAACACCGAATAATGCACCATAAGTAGGATGTAACTTCATCGCATAACTATTGACTTTCCTACTTGCATAGGGAATTACAAACTTTAACACCAATATTCCTATTAAACCATAATTACTCACCAACATGACTCACATATTATTATCTCCATATCGCAAAACAATTGCATGGAATCAAACTTATCATATCCAATGATCTATATGAAAGTTTTTATTATATCCTACTTGGATATTCATAATATTAGGACCAATTTCATAGCTTGTGCAAATTTTCATCACTAGTATCAACTCTCGAAATAATATAAGCGAAGCATGAGAGTGTTCGACAAACTACTCCAAAAAGATATAAGTGAAGATCAAGCGAGTAGTTAAGAAATGGGTAGCTAAGTGAGGACTCTCTCTTATTTATAAACTTCCAGATCTAAGTATTTTTATTAAAAAGGCAAACAAAAAAATAAATTGGCATTGAAAGAATAGCACACATTATGTGAAGAAGCAAAAAAATTAGGCTCAACCGAGGCTAACCGATAATTGTTGATGAAGAAAGGTGGGAAGCCTACCGGGGCATCCCCAAGCTTAGATGCTTGAGACTTCTTGAAATATTATCTTGGGATGCCTTGGGCATCCTCAAGCTTCAGCTTTTGTGTCTCCTTAATTCCTTTTATATCACGGTTTCCCTAACTCTTAGAAACTTCATCCACACAAAACTCAACAAGAACTCGTGAGATAAGTTAGTATAAATCATTACAAAAACCTTATCATTCTCTACTGTAGCAAATCACTAAAATTATTATTTAACATTGCATACTAAATGCCTCTGCATATTCAATAATCCTATCCTCAAATAGAATCATTAAACAAGCAAACATATGCAAACAATGCAAACATAAGAGCAATATGTCAAAACAGTATAGTTTGCAAAGAATGCAAAAATATTCCTACTTATGTAACTCCAAAAATTCTAAAAACATACCACACTGTAGAACTTTTTCATAGCTTACTGTGTAAAAATTTCAACATTTTATCACGTTCTGACATTTTTTAACAATTTAGACAATGATAGAAAACTTTCTGTTTGCAAAACAACAACATCTTGCAAAATAAGCATGGTAAAGGCTATCCTTGACATTTTTATTGAAATGAAAGATGCAAAACATTATTCTAAATAGCACTAAGAAAATATAAATAAAATAAAATGATGCTCCAAGCAAAACACATATCATGTGATGAAGAAAAATATAGCTCCAAGTGAGGTTACTGATAATGTTGGAGACGAAAGAGGGGATGCCTTCCGGGGCATGCCCAAGCTTGGTTGCTTGGATCTTACTTGAATATTACCTTGGGGTGCCTTGGGAATCCCCAAGCTTAGGGTCTTGTCACTCCTTATTCTCCTCATATCGATATCTCACCCAAAACATGAAAACTTCATCACACAAAACTTAATGGAACTTCGTGAGATGGGTTAGTATGATAAAGAGCAAACCATTCATTTTGGTACTGTCAAAGACAAGATTCATAATTGTTCTCGCACAATATCTACTGTAACTTATCATTTCCACAATTTTTATTGAGCAATATAAGCCATAGAATCTAGGAAACAAGCAAACTATGCATTGAAAACAGAATCTATCAAAAACAGAACAGTCTGAAATGATCTGGACAATGACCATACTTCTCTTACTCCAAAAAATCTGAAAATTAGGAGAACGTAGATAGTTTGTATATTAATCATTTGTAAAAATTCATAATTTTATCACATTCCAGTGAATTTAAATAATTTTGTTACTAGAAGCAAAAGTTTTTGTTTTTGCGCAGAATCAAGTCAACTATCATCTACACTATCCCAAAGGCTTTACTTGGCACTTTATTGAAACAAAAGCTATAAAACATGGTTACTACATTAGATTAATCATGTGAAAACACAAAAAAAGTAGGTAAAAGTGTTGGGTTGTCTCCCAACAAGTGCTTTTCTTTAATGCCTTTTTAGCTAAGCATGATGATTTCAATGATGCGCACATAAAAGATAAGAATTGAAACATAACAAGAGCATCATGAAACACATGGCAAGCACGTTTAAGCCTAACCCACTTCCTATGCATAGGGATTTTGTGAGAAAATAATTTATGGGAGCAAGAATCAACTAGCATAGGAAGTCAAAACAAGCATAACTTCAAAACTTTCAACACATAGAGAGGAAACTTGATATTATTGAGATATGTAAAAGCATATGTTCCTCTCTCATAATAATTTTCAGTAGCATCGTGAAATAATTCAACAACAAAGCTATCACATAAAGCATTATTTTCATGATGCATAAGCATAGAACTTTTATCTCTCCCCACATAAGCAAATTTATTCTCATGAGTAGTAGTGGGAGCAAACTCAACAAAATAACTATCATGTGATTGAAAATTAACATTATGATGACAAGTTTCATGGTTATCGTTATTCAATATAGCATACATGTAATCACCATAATCATCATCGATAACAACTTTTTTGCCATAATCAATTGAAACCTCTTCTAAAATAGTGGATTCATCACTGAATAAAGTCATGACCTCTCCAAATCCACTTTCATAATTATAACAATAAGATTCAACACCCTCCAAAATAGTGGGATCATTACCTAGAGTTGACACTCTTCCAAACCCACTTTCATCAATAGAATCATCATAAATAGGAGGCATGCTTTCATCATAATAAAATTCCTCATCAAAACTTGGGCGGGGGGGCAAAAAATATCATCTTCATCAAATATAGCATCCCCAAGCTTATAGCTTTACATATCATTAGCATCATGGATATTCAAGGAATTCATACTAACAACATTGCAATCATGCTCATCATTCAAAGATTCTATCTCAAACATTTTATCGAATTATTCTTCTATTAACTGAGCACAATTTTCCTTTCCATCATTTTCAAGAAAGACATGATAAAGACGAATAATATGAGGCCACCTCAATTCCATTTTTTAGTTTTCTTTTATAAACCAAACTAGTGATAAAACAAGAAACTTAAAGATTCAATTGCGAGATCTAAAGATATATCTTCAAGCACTCACCTCCCTGCCAACGGCGCCAGAAAAGAGCTTGATGTCTACTCACTACAAAAAAATACACTTCCGTGATGATACGTGTTTGTCACAGTAGGTCACGTTTTCTGTCATGCATGTACATCCATGACAAATTTATGACAGAACCAAGATAGTCATACCTGTGCTGTCGTAGAAGTGTTCCATGACATTGAGAAAATTATCATCACGGAAGTGTCCACTTCCATGACGATAAATCGCGCGTCACAGAAGTGCTTTTGTCAAGGGTGACCGGCCGTTAAGCTACCGGGTCTGGTTTTGGATCCGATAACCCATTAACAGCCCCGACCAATGGGGATTTTCCACGTGTAAAATCATCATTGGCTGGAGGAAACACGTGTCAGCTCACCTTTGGGACAGATGTCATCCACTCATTGGACCCAAAGCGCCTATGATACGTCGACACATGGCACGGCCCAACGGAGGCCCATTCCTATGAAAAGGCCGACCCGTTTGACTTGGTCAAAAGGTGGCGGGCCGGCCCACGGCAAGCCTGTTAACGGCATGTTCGCATATAGCCCATTTACAGCCCGCTAACCCAGGGCCCGTTTACGGCCTATCCGAATTAGGCCCAGTAGCGTCATCTGGGCCGTCCAATATAATTCCAGCCCGTTTTAACTTCCGCCCCATGTATGGCCCATGATGTCTTTTGGCCCATATGAGGCCCTTAGTAACCCTCGGCCCATTAACGGCCCGTGGTAAAACTGGCCCGTAATGAATAGTGTATCACTTTATACCCATTAACGGCCCATTATTCCGTTGGGCCGTTTCCAACCCGTGTTATCTTTCGGCCTTCTCATGGCCCATTTATTCTTGGGCTCATTTCTAGTATTCGTTTACTTTCGACCCGTTACTGTCATTTTCTGCTTGTGGGCCAAATACAGCCCGTGGTTACAGTCAGCCCGTTTGTGGCCCGTTAATACGTTGGGCCGTTTTCATAGCGTCATCAAATACGTCCGATTAACGACGGCCCATTATGGTCGGCCCATGAATGGACGATTTCAACTCTAGCCCATTTACGGCCATAATGTGGTCTGTTATTGGCCCATGTCTGGCCAACTGATCATGCGGCCCATAGAAGGCCCATTGATGATACAGCCCGGAGAAGGTCCATTGTGTCTACGCCCCGTAGAACGCCCATTGTTTCTACGGCCCTTAGAAGGCCCATTGTTTCTACGGCCCGTAGGAGGCCCATGTTAACTATAGTAAATATGTAGCGCATTGTTAATTTGGCCTAGTTTTAAAAAATAGGTTATTGCGGCCACTAGCACACCGCGGAAAAAGAACTGCACTGACTACAAGAAAACAAATAAACAAGACAATAAGGAAATAAATAAGCAAGCAACTTACGCTAGGCTATCACGGCTATTACACATATTACATCCGCTGGGCATCAAAGTTTGCCACAAGTGCAAATATAGGGAACAAAGCAGCATATAAACGCCACAACAAACAAGTCCAGAACTGAACCCACTTCAGAAGAGCTCAAGAAACAATATCCTGGGTACCCATAATGCTGGCAAGATGCTTAGCAAGCTTATTAACTTTCTCTTGTTTGGCGCTTAAATCCTCCAGCACTTGCTGTTGCACCAGAAAGTATGCATCTGAATTCTGCAGGGACTTCCTTATTCCTTCGGCTTCCTGTCGCATAACATCTGATCGATGTCTTTCAACTTGAAGTTGAGACTCAAGAAGCCGAACTGATTCAAGTAGCGAGTTCGAAGAGCTGGTGCCAGCAGTAGTAGCCAGTAACTCGAACACTACATCAAGACAGGACTTTGGGGTTGTCTTAGTGCCTTCAATATAGTTTTTATCAGCTTTCTTGGAGAACAACAGGGATGTCTCACTATCTTGAACCTTATCTGCATTACTTCCTTTACCATTGCATAACGGGGTACTCTTCTCCAATATTTTATCCGCGTTCTAAAAGGGAAACAAACAAACACATCACAGGTTTACAATGTAGTATATGAAACTCATTTTGGTAAACCAG
Organism: Triticum aestivum; assembly: GCF_018294505.1. Classification (NCBI taxonomy): domain Eukaryota; kingdom Viridiplantae; phylum Streptophyta; class Magnoliopsida; order Poales; family Poaceae; genus Triticum; species Triticum aestivum. The sequence goes on from NC_057805.1 coordinate 56,909,686, forward strand.
TTCAGTAATAAGGTGCACAGGATAACAGCATGAAACAAACATATATCTATGTAGTATGGTCACAGTATGGTCTATATCATTCTAGTTTATGTTGCCAAATCAAGATAGATACAGTTTGAATCATATCTATTTAAGACAATGCAGCATAGACAAAATATAAGTGTGAGAAATTACATAGCAATAACAACACTTGTAATGTGCATGGCATGAGAACATAACTGTTTATTCAATTGAAACTGAAATCAACATAGAGCAAGTTACAATAGCAAACACGTTAAAGAAACAGGTTTAAAACATACCTGTTGCGCCATTGGAGTTTCAATTGCATCCTTGAAATTTGAAATTAGTTGGTATGAGTAAATACAGTGATGCAAGAGCAAAGTAGTATGAACCATAGCTACGGAACCTGACCTGAGAACAATTCTTCTTCTGCTTTAAGCGTTGACTTGGGGTTCGGAGTGGTGGTCCTCGTGCTTTGGGCACTGAAGTTGCCTTACTAACTGATCGTGTTTGCGTGCTCTGTGGTGGAGACGGTGCTGTGTCAATGGGAATTGGGTTACTATCTGCTGGGGTTGGGGTTAGAAGGGGTGTAGCTGGTTCTCTGTCCAACTGGGTAGTGGTACAATCTGCGTGAGTCTGGGTTATGTGTGGTGGGGCTGGTTCTTGGGCAAGTACAACCGTGGTTCTATCTCCATCGACAGGTAGCACGATCTTTTCTGAAAAAAGTGTTTTTACTCCCACAGATACTGCCATCACCCCCTCCAATTGAAATGGCTGATAAACAAGAAAAGTAATTGAATGTACAGACATTGTAAGATAGACAGGTGCAATGGATAGTAGCGAAGAATACAGGGCAAGAAATAATTCACATTTATGTTGTCTAACCAAACAGAATAGCAGGACACAATTTCAAATATATGATGGCTAATTAAACAGGATAGCATGACACAATTTCATATGTATGATGGCTAACTAAACAGGATAGAATGACATACTTCAAAATATGATGACTATGTAAACATGATGACATGATATAACTATACGATGTGTCTATTAAAGTGGTAGGCATGCCATAAATCACAAACATGCCGTCGATGGAAACATGATGGCATGATATAATTCACGGATAGAATGACATAATTCAAAATATGATGACTATGTAAACAGGATGAGATGATATAACTATATTATGTCTTTAGAAAATGGGTTGGCATACCATAATTCAGATACATGTTGTCTATGTAAACATTATGGCATGATATAATTCAAATATATGATTTATATACTAAAGAAGTGAGCAGAGGGCAGTCGCATATATGATGTGTCAACTAAGGAGATGGCATTCAATATTGTGTATATGATGTAAAAACTAAGCATTGCAATACAACATATGTATGATATGAGTAATATAACTCTGCCAAGTTTGAGCATACACCTCAGGGGGATAATAGGACTGGTCATCTGCCTCTGAATCCTCCTCTGAAGAGCTATCTGTAACTAGCAAGATATCTGCTCCAACAAGTAGCATTGTCTGCTCTGAAGACCTTGTTTTCACTCCAGATTTCTCCATCACCAATTCAAATGGATGATGCACAAGAAGAGCAGTTGAATATACAAACATTGTCGACAAAAGCAATCAGAAATACAAAAAAATGATGGCATGATATAATTCACATATATAACACTTGGCTAAACAGCATGGCAATGCATAATTCACATATATAATGCCTTGCATCAAGATAGCATTGCATAATTCACATATATAATGTCTTGCAACAAGATGGCATTGCATAATTCCCATATATGGTAATTAGACACTAAACAGGTGGCATTCACACAAATCATGTCTAAACTAAGCAAATGACATAGCAATGCAAGATACCATACGCACGATATGAGCAACCTAACCCTGCCAAGTTAGAGCATGCACCTCGGGGGGGCGGGAATAGGACTGGTCATCTGTCTCTGAATCCTCCTCTGAGGAGCTATCTGTAACCAGCAAGACATGTGCTTCGTCAGATAGCATTGTCTGCTCTGAAGACCTTGTTTCCACTCCAGATTTTTCCATGACCATGTCGAATGGCTGACGCACAGGAAGAGTAACTGAATGTACTAAAATTGTTGACAAATTTAACACGTAATAAAAAAATGATGTCATGATTTAATTCACATATAAGATGACTGGCTAACCAGGGTGGCATTGAAAAATTCACATATATGATACCTAGCTAAACAAGTTGGCATTGCATGATTCACATATACGATAAAGAAACTAAACAGATGGCATTGACACAATGCATGTCTAAACTAAGCAGATGACATCTTTGATGTATACAGTAAGAATGCAAGGCACCATATGCATGATATTACCAACATCAGCATGCCAAGTTAGAGCGAAGACCCCATGGGGTAAATGTTGGGGAACATAGTAATTTCAACAAAATTCCTACGCACACGCAAGATCATGGTGATGCATATCAACGAGAGGGGAGAGTGTTGTCCACGTACCCTCATAGACCGAAAGCAGAAGCATTAGCACAACGCGGTTGATGTAGTCGTACGTCTTCACGATCCGACCGATCAAGTACCGAACGTACGACACCTCCGAGTTCAGCACACATTCAGCTCGATGACGTCCCTTGAACTCCGATCCAGCCGAGCTTTGAGGGAGAATTTCGTCAGCACGACGGCGTGGTGATGATGATGATGTTCTGCCGATGCAGGGCTTCGCCTAAGCACCGCTACGATATTATTGAGGTGTACTATGGTGGAGGGGGCACCGCACACGGCTAAAAGATCAATGATCAATTGTTGTGTCTATGCGGTGCCCCCTGCCCCCGTTTATAAAGGAACAAGGGCGGGAGAGGCGGCCGGCCAGGAGAGAGGCGCACCAGGAGGAGTCCTACTCCCATCGGGAGTAGGACTCCCTCCCTTCCTTGTTGGATTAGGAGAGGGGGAAGGAGGAGGGAGAGAGGAAGGAAAGGGGGGGGGCGCCGCCCCCCCTCCTTGTCCAATTCGGACTAGAGGGGGAGGGGGCGTGCGGCCTGCCCTAGCCGCCCCTCCTCTTCTCCACTAAGGCCCATGTAGGCCCATTAAACCCCCGGGGGGGTTCCGGTAACCTCCCGGTACTCCGGTATATATCAGATAACCCCCGGAACCATTCCGGTGTCTGAATATAGTCGTCCAATATATCAATCTTCATGTCTCGACCATTTCGAGACTCCTCGTCATGTCCGTGATCACATCCGGGACTCCGAACTACCTTCGGTGCATCAAAACACATAAACTCATAATATAACCGTCATCGAAACTTTAAGCGTGCGGACCCTACGGGTTCGAGAACTATGTAGACATGACCGAGACACGTCTCCGGTCAATAACCAATAGCGGAACCTGGATGCTCATATTGGCTCCCACATATTCTATGAAGATCTTTATCGGTCAGACCGCATAACAACATACATTGTTCCCTTTGTCATCGGTATGTTACTTGCCCGAGATTCGATCGTCGGTATCTTAATACCTAGTTCAATCTCGTTACCGGCAAGTCTCTTTACTCGTTCCGTAATACATCATCCCGCAACTAACTCATTAGTTGCAATGCTTGCAAGGCTTAAGTGATGTGCATTACCGAGTGGGCCCAGAGATACCTCTCCAACAATCGGAGTGACAAATCCTAATCTCGAAATACGCCAACCCAACAAGTACCTTCGGAGACACCTGTAGAGCACCTTTATAATCACCCAGTTATGTTGTGACATTTGGTAGCACACAAAGTGCTCCTCCGGTAAACGGGAGTTGCATAATCTCATAGTCATAGGAACATGTATAAGTCATGAATAAAGCAATAGCAACATACTAAATGATCAAGTGCTAAGCTAACGGAATGGGTCAAGTCAATCACATCATTCTCCTAATGATGTGATCCCGTTAATCAAATGACAACTCATGTCCATGGCTAGGAAACTCAACCATCTTCGATTAACGAGCTAGTCAAGTAGAGGCATACTAGTGACACTATGTCTATGTATTCACACATGTACTAAGTTTCTGGTTAATACAATTCTAGCATGAATAATAAACATTTATCATGATATAAGGAAATAAATAATAACTTTATTATTGCCTCTAGGGCATATTTCCTTCAGTAAATAGGAGTGGTCTTCTGCTTCTAAATCCCCCTCAGAACAGTTATCTTCCTCTTGATTATGATCCGTAATGGGTGGAGGGGGGCTGCCTTTGCGCCCACCATGGAGCGACGTCTGCATGAAATTTTATTGCCATGCAAGGCCCGTCTCTTTTGCTCTACATGTTCAGTTCCATTCTGTACAATATCTGACATGCATAGGAATAAAACATAGTGAGATTATGTAAGGAGTGCATGCACAAATCCAGAGTGAAGGTAGCAAACCGTGGATAGACCCAAAACCAATGATAGCAGGCAGATAATAGCTTTAGTTAACAATACAGATAATGGCTCCTTTAATGTTTGTTTGCACCCAACATGAAACTCATAGTAGACACCCGAGATTAACCAGATAGTAGACAAATAGTACTGATTGCTGCCCCAATATGTACCCCATACCATTTAAAAACTCAAGTTTCAGCATAAGTTTGGACCTGAGTCAGAGTCTAATAGGTGAACATGACGATAAAGTAGCATGTCCTCATATTAAGCGATGCATAACGTAAGCAGACATGGAAGAGTGCGACCTCTCTTGCGGACCCGTGTAGTCCTCAAGGTCATCTGCTCAGTTGATGATGGTAATGCAGTTGTCGTGGCTGTCGGCGGCGGGGAAGAAGATCTGAGGTGGTGAAAGACAGTCTGGAGAGCGGATCCCTGCTGTGGTGAACCCTTCCGTCGTTGGAGCAGCTGAGCTGGGGTGGAACACAACCCCGCAGGAGCAGGACAAACCACACAAGGTTTTCTTTGACACATATATGTAACAGAAGTAATTGTGTAAGGGCTTGTTTGAATTTGAGGATTCTAAGAATGCAGGGATAGGAAATAGACAGGAATAGGATAGGAATGCACGTGCAAAACAGAGAATTTTAAAACACAGGATTTCTGCCAATCTGGGTGTTTGGTTCACAAGAATTGAAAGATCATAGGATGCAAAGAAGCATGGTGAGATTAAGTCAAACCACAAGAAGTGTACAACCTCTTTGGTGAAGCCATGTCGATCTCAACGTGATTGGGTTGGCCGGTGAGGATGCTCCTGCTAACTTGGCTGTCGGAGGAGGGGAAGAAGATCTTAGGCGTCTGGAGATGGAGCCCGAGGTACTGCTCCGCTGTGATGGAGGGTTTCGTCGTTGGAGCAGCTCCGGTGAGTTGTACGACACCGAGGCTGAGCAGGACAAGAGAGACAATGTTAACGTGAGTCGAATTCTAATAGCATATCCAATAGATGACGTAAAATACATAACCACAAAGTGCTAGATGTATACATCAGCCGCTCATCTCTGAACTTAACTGTCGAAACTGAACTTAACTGTCAAAACTGAACTTAACTGTCGAAACTGAACTTAACTGTCAAAACTGAACTTAACTGTCGAAACTGAACGCACTAGAGGTGAGGCTACATGTCAGTCAACTGACTTTTTCATCTCTGGTCAGTCGATTTTGCAGCCGTTGGATACGAAATCAAGGGCCTGCAGTTCATCTTCAACGTCCACCCCCCTGAGCCGCCAGCCACCACCGGCCAAACAGCCGCCCCCCGCCGCCCGCAGCCGGAGTTGCGCCGCCCCGCCCGCCCCAAAAACACTCCCCATCGCCGGTCCGCGCCGCCCCGACCATCCCTCTAGGCCCCCCGTGCCGAGCTTTTTCTCCGGCGATCCCCACACCACCGCCCCACCACCGCCGGCGACCACCGCCCCCACCCTGAACCCAAAGATAGATAGTGGGGTACCACTCCGGTGAGCCCCCTCCCTGCTGCGGCTGGTTCTTCCTTAACTCCAGCGATCCCTCCCACCCCCTGAAAATCGACTGACCCAAAAGTCAATTCAGTCGACTGAAGTGTAGCTAAAACAGAGCAGCATCGCAAGCAAGAGCAAGAGCGAGAGCAGCAGCGCGAGCAAGAGCAGACCAGGCAGGGGACCGAGAGCAAGAGCAGAGCAGCAGCGCGAGCGAGAGCTAAAGAAGCAGCAGCTCCTACTGATGTGGACGTCGCCGCCGAGGGAGCGACATCGTGGAGGAAGTGGCCGGTGACGCCGCCATGGATGGAGCCGAGCCATGTCGGCTTGGGACCGAGCGCCGGCAGCACCGTGAGATCGAATCAAGACATAGCTGGGTCTCTCCTTCTCAACACATATACGAGTCATTCTACCTCTATAGTCAGGCCTCTGTTTACCCCTCCCCCACCCCCTCCCACACACACACACCGATACATCAAGTGCTCTTGTCATGTCTCCCTGCCACACACAAACTTGACCTGTGCCCTCTGACGTTCTGGTAGCTAGGTCAGTCACCCTATATCTTTGACTAGCACACACACACAATTTCGATGGCTCTCTTCGTCGATCTCGCACCCACCCACTTGATCCTCTCTTCGACTCTTTCGATATATATGAACCCTCCCTCTCTTCTCGTGGATCGCCTGACCCTCTATATATGATACGGATAGGCCTCCATTTCACACACATTGCATGCAAAATTTTGTTTGAGATGTCATCGACACATTTTCCCACAATACATTCACGAAATCAACCTCCCCCCCCCCCGCCAAAACAAAAAACACTTACGAACGCACAAGCCATTTGTCTAGGTTTGTATCTCTCTCACACACCCACGTAGGTGGGGCACGTGGACGAAGAGAAGAGGTGCACGCACGGCGCACGTACTCCCGTCTCTTTTCCAACCACACCCGCGCAGGTACACGATGGAGCTCATTTCAGTATGAAAAGGCAGCCCACGTGGTAATTTGACACATGTACTGGTTGTCCACTAGATGGAGGGAGGATCGTCTACCACGGGTGAACAAACAAATTGTGACCTGACACGTTATGTTAAAAAAGAGGCAAACCATCTGGGGCCTACCTAAGAGGCAAGGCTCTATACAGTGGAGTACATTTGATGTGTCCCGTCAACTCGTAGAACGAGGAGAAGCTTGCTTAGTACGCCGTCTCCCCCGCCCACGGGCGCGGTGGCTCACAGGATGAGGTGAAGCTTGCTTACTAGTAGTAGTACTATACGCCTTACGCCCGCTCCCTCGCCCACACGCGCGGTGGCTCCCAGGACGAGGAGAAAATTTTACTAGTCCCTCCGTTTACTCCTCGTCCCTACTACCTTGGTTAGAGAGATTATCATATTGTTTGGAATATATATATCCTTTAGTAGATTTCAATATGAACTACTAGTACATACTCCAAACACTGATGTATATAGACGTATTTTAGAGTGTAGATTCACTCATTTTGCTCCGTATGTAGCATAAAGTTGAGACACTTATTTTGGAACGTAGGGAGTACATATTTGCTATGATCTGTCAATCATTGAGATGCAATAGCATGCATGTTAGTCTCCTTTGTATTTGATGAAATGTTGCAACGGGCAACCTTGGACGCAAGATACATGTAACAGAAGCTGGAAGCTTCATAGCATTGTACTATCTCACTGATAAATTACAGTATGTACTATACAAGTACTTCCTCCGTTCCTAAATATAAGTCTTTGTAGATATTTCACCATGAACCACATACGGATGTATATAGATGCATTTTAAGTGTAGATTCATTCATTGTGTTCCGTATGTAGTCCACCTAGTGGAACCTCTACAAAGACTTATATTTAGGAACCGAGGGAGTACTATGTAAAGAGTTAGGTGTCACACGGTGTCCAGAAAATATGGTGATAGTGTGAGGTGGGCTATGTAATCACTGAGCCTGCGTGTTTTCACTGCTCCTGCACTCCTCCACCGTAAGAATGGAGAAAATAGTAATCTAGTAGTACCTCCTTTCGCAGAAAGCGTGGGACATCCAGCAGTCCTACCACCTCAGTAATAATGACCAATGAGCCATCAAATCACATAGAACCAGCAGTAAGTTGGACGGACGAAGCAACCATCACTCTTGAATCCGCTTATCCCTTTAACGCAGGCGCCAGTGAGAGGTCGTGTCCACTCTACCCGGGCATGAATGCGGCACCGATTCTTTGGAGCGGCGTTGACCGTTTCGGGCGGGAAGCGCGCGCGGGCGATGGAGGGGCTTTGGGTGGGCCAGGCTGGTTAGGAGCGGACGTAGCAGCTGTCCGCCTGTCCCTACTGGACGCCCGGAAACGAGAGGATGCACAGAATCTCGCGGCTAAAATCGTACACTACACACCATCTCTCTGTAGGAGTAGGTCGATCTGTCGCTCTCTCTAACACACACATGCTGTTAAACACACACACGCACACACAGGTTCATAGAATAGGAAAATCGTGCGAGTGGGAAGCCACCGGAAGTGAGATGCAAATGGAGTACGTACAAGAAGAGAAGAGGTGACGAATATTCCATCAAACCTGGACTGAGGAGTAGTACTCCCTCTGTCTAGATGTTAAGTCATCCTACGGAAATCAGATATTCCCAAAATGTTGCGTCGTCCATTAACTTCGCATCTCAATCCCCTCCTGGCCTCGTTGCTAGCGAGTGTTGTTACTTAGGGAGCATTTGGATCCTTAGCAAGAACAATTTATAGCATAGCCGGGCAAGGTTAGGCATTTGGAACTGTTAAAATATGTTAGCTTTTGTGGGTCAGCTAGCTTGGGTGGGCTAGAGAAACCTTGCTAACTCAAGAGAGCCAGATCGGCTCGCTTCCGACGGCAAACTTCGCGTAGTAATAACATAGACTAGTAACGTATGCATGTTACTAGTCCAAGTTACTCACCACTATGACCAGCCTAAGCAATGTAACCAAACGCTCCTTACTCTACCTTGTTATCTCCCCCGGAAACCAATGCATGGAGCGCAACTACGTGTTGATCAGTTAAGAAATCAAAGTCGGCTTGCATGCGAGTTAATACGTGGCCCTGCGTGGTAGCTAAAATGGCATCTTATAGTTGTTTGGATTAATTGTTGCATTTAGAGACAGAAATCAGGGCTTTGATTGGAGGAATGACCAGTCAAGTTTCTCCTTCTCCTCCAATCTGCTTGCACCTTGGTCCCGCTGCACCTTCTAACGTGACTTATTACACCTAGACGGAGGGAGTCGTACGAGATACGGTGGCACACTGACTTAGGTCGAATACAAGTGCCCAAAATTGTGTGCATGTTATAATAAGGATTCACTTAAAATAGTACGTGAGCGAACAGAGGGATCAATTGGACAGTGTTCCCGAGCAGTAGCGAGATGTGTGAGGTAAGATACACCGCTGGCACTTTTAATTTTTCTTATTAATTTGTTTGTTCTGCCCCCTAACTGGTGGGACCCAACCTACTACGTGGAGAGAGGTAAGGTGACTAAGGCTGCATTATTTCCGTACCACTGTGGATAGTCTTACCACCAAAGCCACATGACATGATTATGATTTAAATCCCAATGACTCCCACACACACAAAAAAACACGGCATGCTTGTCACACGAATGCAGGAATGTATAAAAGGTTATTTTCCTCTCGTTGAACATAACGGGAGGGCTGTGTAGCTGGTTAGCCTGTTCGCTCATCAAACTTGAGGTCTCGGGTTCGATAACTACACTTGAGCATAATTCATGCCAGGAGGATCCTTTGACTGGTCAAAATGGATGGACACAGAGCTATATGATCTCGTAGTGACCGTATAATCACCTCATCACGTATAAGCTGCAGCCTCGGTGCTTGTTTTCTAGGGTTTGCACTCTTCACACTCTCTCCAGTATATATATACACGCTGGAGCCTCAGCGCTTGTAGTTGCTCTCTTCACACTCTCTCACCCTCTCCAGATCTAAACAAGACTTCGTTGGCCTCTCTCTCTCCCCTCACTGCTGGTCTGCTTGTAGTTGCTCTCTTCACACTCTCTCACCCTCTCCAGATCTAAACAAGACTTCGTTGGCCTCTCTCTCCCCTCACTGCTGGTCTGCTTGTAGTTGCTCTCTTCACACTCTCTCACCCTCTCCAGATCTAAACAAGACTTCGTTGGCCTCTCTCTCTCCCCTCACTGCTGGTCAAAGAGCCTGCAGGATCCATCCGCCGGGAAGAGAAGGAGGCTTAATGCTGCGCCGTCGGCGAGGGAGGGAATCCACTACCGGCGCAGTTGTTCACTTTCACCCAGCGGTAGTGCGGGAGGGCCTCTGACCCGTTATTCTTCGCCGCCGTACATAGTGTGGGTCGAACGGCCTCTGGTCGCCCACCGAACCACACCCCAAGAACCTTAAGGTATAATTTACATATTCCACATGCATTGCTCTAGTTGCATGTGGGCTTTTTTCGCTTCTGCACTCGAATCTAGGTGTTGGATCAAACAGGAAAGTTGTGGGGAAAGTTCTATACCATGAATCTAGGACGTGGTTCAAAGAGGAAAGGAATGGGGGAAAGTAGTGGGAAAAGTTGTATAGCATGAATCTAGGACGTGGTTCAAAAAGGAAAGGAAGGGGGAAAGTAGTGGGGAAAGTTGTATCGCATGAATCTAAGACGTGGTTCAAACAGGACAGGAATGGGGGAAAGTAGTGGGGAAAGTTGTATAGCATAAATCTAGGACGTGGTTCACAGAGGAAAGGAAGTGGGGAAAGTACTAGTACAGACTGGCTATCCAGCACCTACGTTGGTCGAAAAGGGAAAACAATGACAAACGCAGTACACACATCTGTAACGAACTGATCTTTTGTTTTGGGGGACAAGGCTATAGAGTTTGAGCAGGACTAGATTTGCTGCGCTCACATAGGGAAAGGTGTCTAAAGATAACAAAACTGGGACCAACACAAATATGCTCCTTGGTTGTTTGTTCTTTGTTGCATTAGACTGTGCATCACCCCAATACATCGGTAGATGCACATGGTGCTGGTGAGTCCACTGTCCCGTGCAACCCTTTAGCTGTTGTTAATCTAAGGCCCTGTTTGGTTAAAAACTCCCTAGTCCCTACCTGCTTGGTTCCAGGGACTAAACATGGACTAGAGGTAATTAAATGACATGCTAAAAGACCATGTTACCCCTAGTAATGAACTAATAGAGACAAGGTGCGATGCGTGGCAGGGGCAACTGTTGGAAAAAGTCCCAAAAAGACTATCCCTCAGGGTCTTCTTTCTTTAGTCCCAAATGCCCACTTTTACACTACTAGGAAAAGGGCTATAGATAATATGGACATTAATGGCGCACCACACATGTGGTGCGCCACTACTATATACTAATGGCGCACCATGTGTTGGTGCGCCATTAGTGTCCAAATACTAATGGCGCACCACATCCAAGGTGCGCCACTAGTAATAATTTTTTTATTTGTTTTTCAAAACTAGTAATGGCGCACTAGTGGATAGTGAGCCATTACTAGTTATACTAGTAATGGCGCACCACATCCACGGTGCGCCACTAGTAAAAAAAATTCAAAAAAAATTTCAATTTTTTTTTCAAAACTAGTAATGACGCACCGTGTGTGTGGTGCGCCATTACTAGTTGAACTAGTAATGGCCCACCCCTCCCATGGTGCGCCATTACTAACTTGGCCCAAAAATTCCACCGGATGCACCCCCCTCCCCCCCCCCATGGACTGCCTTTTCAGTTTTAAAAAAATAAAAGAAAATGACGGAAATGTCAAAAAAATAAAAGAAAATAAGTTTCCCATGTGATATGTGGTCTACTTGTTGGGAAAATTTACAAATATGAATTTCGAATTTATTTGCAAAATCTCTCTGGAATTTGTAAAATGGGCATAACTTTTGCATACGAACTCGGATTAAAAAGTTTTTATATGAAAAATCATCTACTCGAAAAGTTACATCCGAATTTAACGGGGGGACCCCGTTAAACATCTTCAAAATCCCCAAAAACCTAACAGAAAAAATGTTACGGGGCTTTTAAGATCTAGAGGGGAAAGAATGGAAAAAATTTCAAACTTACTAGTGGCGCACCATTTGCTAGGTGCGCCACTAGTAATAGAAAAAAATTGGTGTCGAACTTTTTTTTTGGATTTTTTTTCTTCAAAAAATGATACGTAATATGACCGGGAAGTTTGAAATGTTTTTCAAAATTTCATCATACTCATGAACATGAACAAAGTCCTGGACATCAACAAGGTTTAATAGGATTGATATGATAGATATATCAGCAAGTGCCTGTTAAGTGAGGTGGTGCTGGGGTTGGATAGAACTGCGAAGTTAAGCATGCTCGGGCTGGAGTAGTGTGAGGATGGGTGACCTTTCGGGAAGTTTGACCACTTAGTGCGATTTGACTTGAGATGAAGCATATTGACCCGAGATTAAGCCATAGTGACCCGAGATTAAAAAAACGAAAAAATTTGAAAAAAAAATTCTGAAAAAAATTTGAAAAAAAATTTGGTTAGTAATGGCGCACTTCTATGTGATGCGCCATTACTAAGTCAGATAGTAATGGCGCACGGTGTGATATACTAATGGCGCATGGTGTGATATACTAATGGCGCACTCCCTGGTGCGCCATTAGTATCTGGTATACTAATGGCGCACCAGGGGTGCGCCATTAGTATTAAATTCTAATGGCGTGATGCTAGTGGCGCACCTATAGTGCGCCATTAGTAGCCAAAACAGGTGCGCCACTAGCAAGCCTTTTCCTAGTAGTGTTAGTCCCTAAAAGTCCCTCCTGTTTGGTTTAGATGGGAATGAGACGGAGTTTTTTTAGTCCCTCCACCAAAATGTCCCTGTAACAAACACCCTCTAATAATGCTGCTAGAAAATTGATGCAATGCCACAGTTAAAAGCAAATTACATGTTTAACGAATTTTATTGTTAATATAATCTCTCTGTTAATATTAATCAATGCCACCGTTTGAGAAATGCTACTGTCTTGCTTTCTTTCCCATTTAGATAAGGTAGATGCTTCTTTTTGTTGGCTTCTGTGTCATCCACCGTTATTGACCACTAGTTGTTTCCTTTGCACCTCTGTGTAAACAGGGTTATCTAATTAACCTCGTTGCCATTGTGACCTTTTGTTGCACTGCACAAAACACTTTTGTTTTAAGAGTGTTTTGTGCAGTTCAACCAAAATGTCACACCGACAACGTTGCTTGATTGCTTGATCTTAGTGGAACTTCACAAGAGGAGATCTTACTTCCTATCCATGTTGGCAAATTTGGTTCAGATCTTCTTCTTGTCAGTTGTTTGAATTTCGCATCATGAGAGGTCAGTACTAGCCTTCTTTCACATGATTCTGCAGTGTGCTTTCATATGTTGTGCTACTTGTGCGGTATTGTTGCTTGATTTTAGTGAACTGCACAAATGGAGACAAGACTTCCAATCTATATGTGCACCGCAGTATCCCATTGTGGTAAGATAAGGATATTTCACAACTGTCGGCCTATATTTTGCCACTTTCATCAAAAAATTAATGTCATTGTTTAGTGCTATACTTGTGCAACCTAATTGACATGCCAAATCTTACATTGAAGGCGAAGCTTGTCTGTTATTGAACCAAGTGATGAAGGGGAAGAACAAGCGGAAGAAAAACAAAAATCAACTCTTGGTGCTGTAATGAAGCACTGGAACTGTGATGACACAAGTAATGATATAGTTTTGCATCTTAATTTATTGCCATGGCTGGAATGAGCAATTGTTTTGCCACTGATTTGATGCCACTCTTAATGTAATACGTAATTATCTCTACTTGTGCAAACAGGGATCTTCTTTGAAGATACCATATATTTTAGTGGAACTGCACAAGAAGATGTTGGAAACATTAATCTAATCGAGGAGTATATAGTAAGCATGGCCACCACAGTAGATAACAACAAATGGTTCCGAAGAAGTGCTTCATCTGTATGCTCTACACAGTAAGCCTCCTGACAAAGGTTGGTACTCGCCCACTGATTTCATCCATATGATTGAGCTTTGTCATCTCTATTGGTGTTGTGCTACTATTTAGATACTGTCATCAAAAAGTGGTATTGTCCTTGAGAAGTGCTTCATATGTGTTGTTTTAAATATTTCCTTTCCTTTTTTTCGAGCAAACAGGAATGCTAGCATTTAGTTATCCTCTTGTCTTTGCACAACAGGATCATCCTCCTCTGAAGAAGAATATGGAGTACGTGGAGTGACTAGTTCCGATTATGCCAGGATGAAGAAGCCATGTCTATCTTCTCATTAGAAGGAGCAGTTGAAGGATGGTTACATTACCCCGCACAAGACCAAACTAACTTCAGCTCAGAAGGACTGACAAATCTCCATTTTCTTGCTGTGATGAGCGAGTACAATGTTGTTCTAGGATTCTTTCCGGTGAGTTCCATTTTTCTAAAAGTGTGCTCTACATGGACAATGTAGGTGCCTGTTTAAACTGTCAATTCATAGTACAGTTTGCTTTATACTAATCACTTTTTTGTATTTGTGCAAACAGGGGTGCTCAGCTTGATTTCAATGGGAACTGCAAAAAATGTTCATGAATACATCGAATCATTCATTTCCACCACAAGAAAGGAGGTGCCAATAAGTTCAAGGCGTTGCAACATATAAGGGCGAAATCATACAAGCTACGCGCGAATTTGGTTGATTTTGCTGGAACTGCACAAAAAGAACAGTTGGTTTATTTAGCACAAGGTGCCATGTCAATATCTGAACTGATGGCAAACCCTGCCCATTCCACAATCGTAGGCATTTGATATTTTGGAATGGGAAAACCTTGTCAAATTTTGCTCATTGATTTTAGCAAGAAGATATGCGTTTGATATTTTCGAATGGGATGCCCTTTGCTGTCAGTAGCGTCGATCCATTTTTTTATTTATTCTTTAGTCGTGAAGTAAATATTGGCTCTGACATGTGAATCGGTGAGATGCATAATCATCGATTGTTTTGAATGTTCTCTATGAATTGTCGGGTCTGTGTGTTTGATTGCAATGTACAGGAACGCTAAAAAGCTGCTCAAACTCTTTGTACTCCTTCTGTTCCTTTTTACTTCGCACATTGTGAAAGTGCATACTTTTTTCTATAAGATTTGTCAAAGTAGAGATACTTTGACTGCAGACAAAACTTGTATGTAGACTAGAAAGGACCGGAGGGAGTACATGTGAAACTGCTGCAAACAAGGTGATCACTCTGGGAATAATGCTAGTACGTATTGTTTTGCATGTTCATCCAATGCCGGTGATACAAGAATTCGAACTAATTGAATAAATTCATTCATACACGGTCGGATTTCATATAAACATGCCGGATTTCATTACATTTCATACATTCTTCAACTAAAAAGGGGTGCGCTGGAGGTATAATTAATTAACCGAAGCTACCCACCTATGTCCGGCTGAGCCGAACAGAAGCTTCAGTGACTTAACTGCAGGTGCAGTTGCGTAACTGACATGTGGCCCAGATGCCTGTTGGGCCCACGTGTCAGTCAGCCAACTGCACCAGCAGTTAAGTAGAAGCAGCGTCCTTCTCCAACATAGCTCTCCGACTCCACGTCGCCGCCAAGAAGCTAACCGGCCGTCAGTGGTCCACCCGCCTAGCTTGTCATAGCGATTAGGGCAACTAGGAGCCCAATGATCGGGATCCCCACATGACAAACACCTTTCTTCTTGTCATTCTTCTTCTTGAAGTACGTGTGTTGCACAGCCTTGTTCTTCCCATCAAACTTTGCTTTACCATCAAACTTGCCCTTGTTCTTGAAATTGTGGGGCTGGAAGTTCTTCTTCTGTACCAGATTGGCACTAGATCCTCCCTCAATTCCTTGAGCACGTGTGTCCTTTGCTCTCGCCTTTTCTTCCACATCAAGAGTGCCAATGAGATCCGCGAAGGAGGAAGCTTAGTGATGATACCTCCGACAACAAACTTGTCCAGTAGCATACAACTGAAGTGCTCAAGTTCTCTAGCAAATGACTGTATCTCATGAGCTTGCTCAACCACGGAGCGCTCTTCAATCATCCGGTAATCATAGAATTGCTCCATGATGTACAGCTCAGTGCCAGCAACCGAAGGGTAGCAGCGGTGGCCTTACTTGGACCCTAGCGGCGGCGACCTACCGTGTTCTACTCTTCCTTGTTTTCTGTGTGGCGCGGCCTCGTTGGCAGTGGGGTGGGGCCTCGGCGGAGCCGGCGATGTCCTCTGTCCCATTGCCGGCGGGCGGCGCCTCGGCGGAGCGGGGGAAATCCCCCCCTCGTTGCCGGCAGGGTGGGGCCTCGGCGGAGCCGGCGGTGTCCTCTGCCTCGTTGTTGGCGCCGCGGGGCCTTGTCGACGCCAGCGGAGCGGGGACTCGTCGGAGCCGGCATTGTCCTCTGCCTCGTCCTCGGTCTCGCCAAACAGTGCCTCGCCAGCTTCATCGCCCTCTTTGTAGGCGGCCGCAGCCTCCGCCACCCGCATGCGGTACCGCCAGCGCTCAAGGCGGCCCTTGCGGGCGGAGCGGTACGAGTCGAGCAGCGCCTCCTACTCCGCCCGCTCCGTGGCGATCTACTCCTCCGCCTGCAGGTGCTCCTGGAGGAGATGGTGTTTGTAGGCGGCGTCGCCCTGCGCCTCCCGGTACTGCTCCTCACGCTTCTTCCTCACCATGTCCATATATTGGGCACGGGCCTCGCCGATGGTCATGGTGCAATGCACCGGCGAGGATGGCGCGGAGGAGGGGGTTGGCGCTGCCATCTCGCGTTGTCAACATGGTCAACGGACATGATGAGGAGATGACTTTACTTGGAGAGGATGACAGTGGGGACCCACCAGGCCCATAGCCGCACGTACGCAAGTGCCTCCTTATTAGTATATAAAACTATAATTTTGTTTGCTTCCTCCTGGTTTCCTGACATCACGGTCCCACACCATTGTCAACCTATGTAGTCAATAAACGAGAGAATAGCACAAGAAGCGGCCGACAGCTAGGACCAAGCAGCTCGAGCAGTATTTGTGTTTTTGAGGTGTGAGCACTGCAGAGTTTTTCTTGAGCGGTGTTTAGCCCAGATATTAATTTTTCTCCTCTGAACAACAACGAAAACATCGCTGCAGCTATTAACTGGGCCGGCTATGGCCCGTCTAGCCCAGGCCAGATATCCAGCCCAGATATTAATTTTTTTCAAGCTGAAAATGGCTAGCCCAGTTATACTTTTTTTAGGAATACCCAGGCAAGGTCAAGTTGTTATTCTCCGCCCCGCTGGGCTGCAAATCTTTCCTAGGAGGGATGCATTAGGCTTAACAAGAAAATGAGCTTTAAGAAATAATAAATGGGATGTAATTATAAAAACTCGGCTGTAACTATAAAAAATGCACCAAACACGTACTTACTTTGTAAAATATTATTTTTGGATATTGAAAATTTCATTAATTGATGCGAGCGCAATGTTTCGTTGGATTTTTACGTAATATAAATATATATTGAAATTGTATTTAATCTTACTAGAAATTTCGGGATAAAAATATTTCGGATCCCATCAAAATGTGGGAAATTTTATTGAATTCTGTTTTGAATGGTTGGTTGAAATGGGCTGTACTTTTAACAAACTGTAAATGGGCTATAGTAAATTCCATTAGAATTCAAAAATTGGCTGCACATTCTTACAAATCTCAAATGGGCTATAAGTTCTCTGCCACACACTTGTGGCCTTACTAAGTTGATGCGTCCCCTAAAAAAAAGAGTTGACGCTTATGCAAGGCTTTGTCAACTTATAGTCAACACACGGTTCTAGCAGTAGTGGCCGTTGGATGTCCATCCAACGGATGCCGTGCTTCTTCTTCAATCTCGGATATTCTAGCTTCACCCACCCCAAAAATGATTCCTCCCCCTGACATCTGGGGCGCACCGTTTCGGAAGCTGACCTGTGGGCCTACTAAGTTGATGCGTACCAAGGGCTTTGTCAACTTAGTCAATATAAACGATTCTAGCTGCAGTGACCGTACGATGTCCATCCAATGGTCGTCGTGCTTCTTCAACATCTGGTCTTCTTGCTCCAGCCGCCCAAAGCAGCGCCGGTCGTGCCGCCTGCTCCTGCCTCCCGTGGCTGGTTGTGCTGCCGCGGAGGCCTCACCGCCCCCTACTACTCCCACCGCTGGCCAGGCCATCCCTCCACTCACCCACACCCCCTGTTATTCTACGGTGACAGTAGCCTCACACCGCAGCCGAACCAGTGAACCCTCGTACTCCTCTCCGCGTGGGTATCCACTGCCGCATCTTCCCCGGCTCCGCGTCGTCCCCTTCCTAGGCCTGGCGCGGCATGGTCAATGTGGTCAACAACCGACTTTCATCAGAAGAGTACTGTACGTGGAGAGGCTGACAACTGGGTCCACGGCCGCAGCAAGGAAGTGCCTCCTTATTACGCGCAAAATAATTATTCCTCCACCTGACAGCGGGGACCCACCGGACGGGCCACCGTATTTCATGAAAAAAAAACGGTTCCCCTGACTGCTGGGACCCACCAGCTACATCTTCGCACGCAAGGAAGTGCGTCCGGGCAAAAAAAAACGATTCGCCCCTGTGACTGCTGGGACCCACCAGCTACATCTTCGCACGCAAGGAAGTGCTTGACAGTCGGGACCCACCTAGTCGAAGCGTACGTAGCGTTGTCATTCTAGTCGCGAACGTGTACGTACATACTGATCGATGTAGAGGCGCGCACGTGTCGTAGTAGAGGCGCGCACGTAGCATGTACACATATGTACAGCGGCCAGGGTGCAAGAAAGTAAATACGGCCACATACGTACAAACGGGAGGGGTCTCGAACGCCTACTCGCTCGTGTACATGGCTGGGTCGGAACGGAGAAACAGCGTCGTCGTCGTGTTCATGGGGAGCCAACCGGCTGGGTCGGAACAGAATGCGTCGTCGTGTTCATCGGGAGGGCTTGGACGGAACAACCGATGGAAACGAGGCCTAGCGTACCGCAGAACGGAGGAAACGGCCTTGTGTTCGACCGGCCACGGTCGAAACAGGATCCTGTTCATCGGGAGGGGTCTGGTGTACCGCAAAACGGAGGAAACGGACCTCTTACGGTCGAAACGGGGGTCCTATTGATCGGGAGGGGTGTGGCGTACCGCAAAACGGAGGAAACGGACTTGTGTTGGAGCGCTAAGGTCGAAACGGGGGTCCTGTGCATCGGGAGGGGTGTGGCGTACCGCAAAACGGGACTCCACGGGATACTGTTCATCTCCACTGTCGACCACCCCTAGGAAGGGGACGAGGCGGAGGCGGGGACAACACGGCAGTGGAAGCCCACGCGGACAGGAGTACGAGGGTTCACTGGTTTGGCTGCGGTGTGAGCCTGCCGTCGCCGCAGAATAACAGGGGGTGTGGGTGAGTAGAAGGATGGCCTGGCCAGCGGCGGGAGTGGTAGGGGGCGGTGAGGCATCCGCGGCAGCACAGCCGGCCACGGGAGGCAAGAGCACGCGGTGGTTTGGACAGCTGGAGCAAGAAAATCAGAGGTTGAAGAAGCAGGACGACCGTTGGATGTTAACAATCCAACGGTCACTGGTGATAGAATCGTTGTTGACTAAGTTGACAAAGCCCTCCGTCCGCCTCAACTTAGTAGGCCCACAAGTCAGGCTCCCACTATGGTGGGTCCCAGCTAGCAGTGGGAGTATTCGTTTTTTTTGCGTAATAAGGAGGCACTTCCTTGCGTGCGAAGATATAGCTGGTGGGTCTGAGCTGTAAGCGGGAGTATTCATTCTTTTTGGCGTAATAAGGAGGTACTTGCTTGCATGCAGCCATGGACCATGTGGGTCCCAACTGTCAGCCTCTCCATGTACATCCCTCTTCCGATGTTGTCGTTTGTTGACAACGTTGACCACGCCACGTCGAGAACACCAGCGCGATGGACGATGGCGAGACCCAGGAAGGGAATGACCCGGAGGCGGCGATGCCACAACAGTGGAGGGATGTGGGTGAGTAGAGGGATGGCCTGGCCAATGGGGGGAGTAGTAGGGGGTGTGAGGCCTGCGCGGCAGCACAGCCGGCCATGGGAGGCGGGAGCAGGCCGTCCCGCCGGCTGGATTTGGTGGCTGGAGCAAGAAGATCAGAGATTGAAGAAACATGACGACCGTTGGATTGACATCCAACGGTTACGTCTGCTAGAATTGTCTGTTGATGTATATAATAAGTAAAAAAATCTTGCATACGTGTCAACTTAATAGGCCCACAATTCAGACCATTCCCTATTTTTCTAATAATTTATATATAGCTCATTGCAACTTCTTATGCAATTTATTGCAGCCCTTTTTTTGTTGGCCAGAGCCAGGGTTAAAAATTTAAACAAAATTTCGCATATTTCTGTGGGTTCCAAACTATTTTAATACCTAAATGTCGAGCCAGATTTAAAGTACTTTGAAGATATATTTAAATTGGGTTAAAGTCCAGTGAAATAGGAATCTGAAAATGTGAAAAATTCAAAAATTATAAAGTAATAGCCAATTTGTCATCTGTTTTTATATTTACAACCCATTTCATATTACTTTCAAGATTTGCAGGCGTCTTGAAAGAGTTGCAGCCCATCAGGGCGTAGAAAAATAAGTAGGCCTGGATTGGCCATTCTTTAGAAAAAATAAACTGGGCTCATTTTCACAAAGAAAAAATAGCTGGGTTGGTCATATGGTGAACATAAAATATAAGCCTGGGCTAGACAGGCCACAGCCCAGTTGAAACCCTGCTCCGTCTCAACATTAACAAAAAAATGTTGCTCAAGCAGCTACGTCCCAGGTGTCAGCCAATCTTGTGGTGCTGTTCTCTTGTCTATTGACTATATACGCTGACAATATCGTGGGTCCCAGATGTTAGGAAACCACTACGAGGAAGCATTTTCTTTTTCCATACGCTGACAATGGAGTATATATAACAAAAAATGAGGAACTTCCTTGTGTCCAGCCATGCACATGGTGGGCCCCTACTATCATCCTCTCCATGCACAGTCTGTCGATTCCTGTTGTTTGTTGACCATGTTGACAACAGAAGAGAGCGGCGCCACGGCGAGCGCACCAAAGCGCGTGGAAGACGACGGCAAGGCCTCGGACATCGGCGTTAACGATTTAGGAGACGGTGGGGCGGAGATGCGTGCGCTGAGGCGCAGCTAGCCGTGGGAGGCGGAAGCAGGCAGCCCCGCCGGCACTGGTTTGGTTTTGGTGGCTGGAGGAAGACATGAATAAAGGAACATGACAAACTGTAAAAGCAGCAGGAGTACTTAACAACCTTAACTAAAACCAGTAGGGGCACTTAACAACCATAGCTGAAAGCAGTATGAGTACTTATATAGGTTCAACCGTACAAAACACGCCTCGAACAGTGCTACTTTGCCTACAGTTAACCAAGGGTGAGGCCGCCAAGCCCCAGGACAAGGCCCAGGCGCCACCCCGCGCATCCACAACCTTCCGAAAGCGGCTTCATCTCGCAATGTGGTCAATAAACAGTGTATTCGCTTTAGAGCCATGGAAAAGCAGGAACATAATCTTCTGTCCTATTCTCCAAGATGGACGGGCCTTCATTATTTGAGACCACCCATGAATAAGTATCTTTTCACCTCCAAGGGGAATGGAGTAGGTCGACATAAACATCATGTTGCGACCAAGCGCAAGTCTGTCCCGACCATGGTCAGGCATCTGTATAGGAACAATAGAACTGGGCAGTTTTTGTTTCAAGAAGATCACAGCTGTAAAACTGTGTATAAGCAAGAGTTTATGAACAACATATATAACAGAAAACAGCTCGTACCATTAGTTTCTTGACACAGTTGGACATGTTCAACGAGTGCAGCAGTGGCACACATATCCCACGTGGCCTTCCACCACAAGGACCTCAAGACGATCAATAAAGTGTAGGAACTTGTGGATGTCGTCCCAGTCAACTTCAGTGCCATCAGTAACAGCCGAGTTCTTACAGAATGACAAACGAGTAGCCTGCTTAACTCTGAAAAAACCTACACGTGCCACCAATTATAAGAAAATATTAATTAGAAGTAGCATCTTCATGAGAGATTCGTTGCTACTTGTAAAGTTAAATTGTGATTAGTTAGACAGAATAGGTGGATTAAGAAGTAATCAAGGCAACAAGCAAGAACCAGATAAAAAACTAACATGGATGAACAATTGGAACAACGTCGGGGTGGAAGATCGCAGTGAAGATGAGACCAGGTTCTACTATTTCCATCAACTTTCATGCGCCAACTTTCAGTCCATAACACTTGAGAAAGTTTATCCAAGTTCGGCCATAAAAAAAGCAGCGATCTTCTTGGTTCATGAACCCAACTCGGAACTTATATCCATGGCTTGTCTTCACTGTGACCATTAAACTAGTGTATTCAGTTATGGCGAGGCCGAGCATCTTGAGTACATGTGTTCTGGCAGAGCAAGGAATGCACTTCAGGAAAAATATTATGAGAACACAATGTATTCCCTATCCAAATCTAGAAATAATTTCCTCCTTCACGTCAGTGTTGACCATGGTACTAGTACCTTTTATCCAAATATAGCAATTCAAATTTCCAAATTAGTCGACAGCATGTTCAAAAATGCCCACCCTTCCAGATAGAAAAGAGGGTTCTAAGAACATACTGTGTGCGTTTTAAAATCCTGTGTTAGGATGAGAAGGAACAAGTGTGGCGTCTCGCCGAGGGCGCAGAAACCTGTAGGGTCCTCGCACTTTGGGCACTGCAAATGAAACAAACTAGATTCAGTAGGAAGAAAAATGCATCAACGGCGGCGGCTGCCATCCTAGGATTACCCGCGACCAAGGGACTTGGATTTATCGGGGATGGATGAAGAATTCGTACCAGGTTCTCCATGAGAAAACCCAATGCAACCGCCGAGCGGGGGTTTTCTCCGAACAAGCAGACGAGGGAGAAGGGGATTCAGGCCAGTAAAATATTGCCGTTTCGTCCGTCCAGCTTACTGCTAAAGCTGGAAAGGTGGGGTTTTTTGTGATTTGATGGCTCATTGGGCATTACTGCGGTGCTACGACCGGGGAGTGTCTACCGTGCATTGTGCACTCTAATTTGGTGCATATGGCACATGGACCCCGTTGCTAGATGCCCCACATATCAGCGAAAGGAAGTAGAAAGACAGGAGTAACTAGTTACACATAAATATATTTTTGACAGAGAGATACTCCCTCTGTAAAGAAATATAAAAATATTTTATATCACAACTTTATACATATGAAAAATCAAGGGGAATATATATAACATATATAATTATAAAAACAGAGTTGTTTTAACACAGTATAGACGAGTTGGTGATGATGGTGTGCCTACCATCCTGCAATATAGGCCGTCCGATTTATATCTGACGGATAGGAAGGAAACTATGGCAATTTTGCAAAAAGGTACCCACAGACCTCTCCACACTTGCAGATAAGGCCTTCCCTCGTTCATCCTTTTCTCTCACAAGATAAAATACTCATACAAATGCATCTTGATGTTACGTGAAACGCACGGGCATTATGGGGGTTCAGCTGAGAATATAATACTCAGACAGGCTCACGGTTCTGGACTTTGGGCCACAGGCCTGTGGGCCTGCATGTTTGGGGGCCCATGTGTTCTACCTCAGCGCTTTTCATATTGCGAGCGAGCGGTACAGTACTGGTTTTAGATGCGGTCGCAAGGCAAATACACAAAATTGAGTAAAGCACGGCAGCTGTTAGAATGAAATCGAGCGATAGTTCCTGACCAGCAATCAGAGTTGCAATTCTATCAACGATATACCATGTGATAAATAATACACTTGTTTCACCATGCCAGATTATTACATCAAAATCTCTCGGAGGATAGATCAGTTCGGCAGTTGCGTGCTGCTACTGAAGAATTTCAAAGTTGATTTGGACCAGCTCTCCTTGCCGAGAAAGTTCGATTTTGAAATCATCCCCTACCGCAAGATATGATTTAGATTTAAACCTTGACCATCCTTTAGCATCAATCATCATGCGACCATCCTTTGTACTTACGGTATATTGAGCAGGTTCATTCACACCAAGGCTGCGCATGGTAAGAGAAACTTGGCCACGGTCGCCCGGATTGTTGAACAACTCCCTCATTGCTCTAGGAATTCTCTGTTTGCAAACAAGAAGACATACACAAATAGTTAGATCAACACAATGAATCATGTGAAACAACATGGAAAGAAAAAAGAACGAAGCACTTGTGCAGCCAATGCTTTCCAAGAAGGTGGACATGTAGGTTTTTGTAAGGACTTTGGTATATGAAGTGCGAACTGCATCCCAGTCTGTTGCCGGTGCAACTGCTGGTTCCGTTGCCGCTGCACGGGCGGGAGCAGATGCAAGTGCAAGTGTTGGTGCAGGTGCCGAAGCCGTTGCTGGTGCCCGTGCCGGTGCGACTAGTAGTGTCGCTGCTGCTGCCGAAGATGGTGATCCTTGTAGAGCTGGTACCGGTGTCGGAGTAGGTGCCGGTGTCGATGCCTGAACCTCCGGTAGATCAGCCTGATCCGCTGACGCGGTCGGTGCCCAATCCTCAGCTGGATCAGACTGAGCTGCTGCCACTTGATACGTCTCCAACGTATCTATAATTTTTGATTGTTCCATGTTATATTATATTCTGTTTTGAACATTATTGGGCTTTATTATACACTTTTATATTATTTTTGGGACTAACCTATTAACCAGAGGCCCAGCCCAGAATTGTTGTTTTTTGCCTATTTCAGAGTTTCGCAGAAAAAGAATATCAAACGGAGTCCAAACGGAATGAAACCTTCGGGAACGTGATTTTCGGAGCGAACGTGATCCAGAGGACTTGGACCCTACGTCAAGACATCAACCAGGACGCCACGAGGTAGGGGCGCGCCTACCCCCCCCCCCCCAGGCGCGCCCTCCACCCTCGTGGTCCCCACGTTGCTCCACCGACGTACTTCTTCCTCCTATATATACCTACGTACCCCCAAACTACCAGATACGGAGCGAAAAACCTAATTCCACCGCCGCAACCTTCTGTACCCGTGAGATCCCATCTTGGGGCCTGTTCCGGACCTCCGCCGGAGGGGCATCGATCGCGGAGGGCTTCTACATCGACACTATAGCTTCTCCGATGATGTGTGAGTAGTTTACCTCAGACCTTCGGGTCCATAGTTATTAGCTAGATGGCTTCTTCTCTCTTTTTGGATCTCAATACAATGTTCTCCCCCTCTCTCGTGGAGATCTATTCGATGTAATCTTCTTTTGCGGTGTGTTTGATGAGCCCGATGAATTGTGGGTTTATGATCAAGTTTATCTATGAACAATATTTGAATCTTCTCTGAATTCTTTTATGTATGATTGGTTATCTTTGCAAGTCTCTTCGAATTATCAGTTTGGTTTGGCCTACTAGATTGATCTTTCTTGCAATGGGAGAAGTGCTTAGCTTTGGGTTCAATCTTGCGGTGTCCTTTCCCAGTGACAGTAGGGGCAGCAAGGCACGTATTGTATTGTTGCCATTAAGGATAACAAGATGGGGTTTATATCATATTGCATGAGTTTATATACCTCTACATCATGTCATCTTGCTTAAAGCGTTACTCTGTTCTTATGAACTTAATACTCTAGATGCATGCTGGATAGCGGTCGATGTGTGGAGTAATAGTAGTAGATGCAGGCATGAGTCGGTCTACTTGTCTCGGACGTGATGCCTATATACATGATCATACCTAGATATTCTCATAACTATGCTCAATTCTGTCAATTGCTCAACAGTAATTTGTTCACCCACCATAAATACTTATGCTCTTGAGAGAAGCCACTAGTGAAACCTATGGCCCCCGGGTCTTTTTTCCATCATATTAATCTCTCGACAACAAGCTATTTCTGGCGCCGTTTTTATTTTACTTTCTTTACTTTGCATCTTTATCATAAAAATACCAAAAATATTATCTTATCATATCTGTCAGATCTCACTTTCGTAAGTGACCGTGTAGAGATTGACAACCCCTTATCGCGTTGGTTGCGAGGATTTATTTGTTTTTGTAGGTGCGAGGGACTCGTGCGTGGCCTCCTACTGGATTGATACCTTGGTTCTCACTGAGGGAAATACTTACGCTACTTTGCTGCATCACCCTTTCCTCTTCAAGGGAAAACCAACGCAGTGGTCAAGAGGTAGCAAGAAGGATTTCTGGCACCGTTGCCGGGGAGGCTTACGCAAGGTCAAGTAAAGATTTGACTCCCAACAACGAGCTATTTCTGGCGCCGTTGCCGGGGAGTCTACGCAAAAGTCAACGTACCAAGTAACCATCACAAACCCTTATTTCTCGCATTACATTATTTGCCTTCTGCCTCTCGTTTTCCTCTCCCCCACTTCACCCTTGCCATTTTATTCGCCCTCTCTTTTTCGTTCGCCTTTTGTTGGCTTGCTTTCGTTTGCTCGTGTGTTGGATTGCTTGCTTGTCACGATGGCTCAAGATAATAAGAAATTGTGTGACTTCACCAATACCAGCAACAATGATTTCCTTAGCACTCTGATTGCTCCTCTTACTGATACTAAATCTTGTGAAATCAATACTGCTTTATTGAATCTTGTCATGAAAGATCAATTCCCCGGCCTTCCTAGTGAAGATGCCGCTACCCATCTAAATAGCTTCGTTGATTTGTGTGATATGCAAAAGAAGAAAGATGTACACAATGATATTGTTAAATTGAAGCTATTTCCTTTTTCTCTTAGAGATCGTGCTAAAGCTTGGTTTTCGTCTTTGCCTAAAAATAGTATTGATTCTTGGAATAAGTGCAAACATGCTTTTATCTCTAAATATTTTCCTCACGCTAAGATCATCTCTCTTAGAAACGATATTATGAATTTTAAGCTACTTGATCATGAACATGTTGGACAATCTTGGGAGAGGATGAAATTAATGATACGTAATTGCCCTACTCATGGTTTGAATTTGTGGATGATTATACAAAAATTTTATGCCGGGTTGAATTTTGCTTCTAGAAATATTTTAGATTCGGCCGCGGGAGGCACTTTTATGGAAATCACTTTAGGAGAAGCTACTAAACTCCTAGATAATATTATGGTTAATTATTCTCAATGGCACACTGAAAGATCTACTAATAAAAAAGTGCATGCGATAGAAGAAATTAATGTTTTGAGTGGAAAGATGGATGAACTTATGAAATTATTTGCTACTAAGAGTGTTTCTTCTGATCCTAATGATATGCCTTTGTCTACTCTGATTGAGAATAATAATGAATCTATGGATGTGAATTTTTTTGGTAGGAATAATTTTGGTAACAACGCGTATAAAGGAAACTTCAATCCTAGGCCTTATCCTACTAATTCCTCTAATAATTATGGTAATTCCTACAACAATTCTTATGGAAATTTTAATAAGATGCCCTCTGAATTTGAGACTAGTGTTAAAGAGTTTATGAATTCGCAAAAGAATTTCAATGATTTGCTTGAAGAGAAATTGCTTAAAGTTGATGAATTGGCTAGGAACGTTGATAGAATTTCTCTTGATGTTGATTCTTTAAAACTTAGACTATTCCTCCTAAGCATGATG
Source organism: Triticum aestivum (assembly GCF_018294505.1). Taxonomy (NCBI): domain Eukaryota; kingdom Viridiplantae; phylum Streptophyta; class Magnoliopsida; order Poales; family Poaceae; genus Triticum; species Triticum aestivum. Next base: position 56,937,175 of record NC_057805.1, read on the forward strand.
TCAACGAGTCTCTCAAAGCCATGAGAATTTCCATTGATGAGTGCAAAGAAAGAACCGCTAGGATGCGTGCTAAGAAAGATTGCTTTATGAAAGCATCTTCTTCAAATTTCTATGAAAATAAAGATGAAGATCTAAAAGTTATTGATGTGTCCCCTATTAAATCTTTGTTTTGCAATATGAATCTTGATAATGATGGGACTGAATATGATCCACCTTTACCTAGAAGGCGTTCCAAAAATTCGGAGTGTTTAGATCTTGATGCTAAAATTGATAAAAGTGGGATTGAAGAAATCAAAACCCTAGATGGTAATAAACCCACTATTTTGGATTTCAAGGAATTTAATTATGAAAATTGCTCTTTGATTGATTGTATTTCCTTGTTGCAATCCGTGCTAAATTCTCCTCATGCTTATAGTCAAAATAAAGCGTTTACTAAACATATCGTTGATGCCTTGATGCAATCTTGTGAAGAAAAGCTTGAGTTGGAAGTTTCTATCCCTAGAAAACTTTATGATGAGTGGGAACCAACTATTAAAATTAAGATTAAGGATCATGAGTTCTATGCTTTATGTGATTTCGGTGCTAGTGTTTCCACTATTCCCAAAACTTTGTGTGATTTGCTAGATTTCCGTGATTTTGATGATTGCTCTCTAAACTTGCACCTTGCGGATTCCACTATTAAGAAACCTATGGGAAGAATTAATGATGTTCTTATTGTTGCAAATAGGAATTATGTGCCCGTAGATTTTATTGTTCTTGATATAGATTGCAATCCTTCATGTCCTATTATTCTTGGTAGACCTTTCCTTAGAACGATTGGTGCAATTATTGATATGAAGGAAGGGAATATTAGATTCCAATTTCCATTAAAGAAAGGCATGGAACACTTCCCTAGGAAGAAAATAAAATTTCCATATGAATCTATCATGAGACCCACTTATGGATTGCCTACCAAAGATGGCAATACCTAGATCTATCCTTGCTTTTATGCCTAGCTAGGGCGTTAAACGATAGCGCTTGTTGGGAGGCAACCCAATTTTATTTTTAGTTTTTTGCTTTTTACTTCTATTTAGGATAAAATCTTTGATCTAGCCTCTGGTTAGATGTGTTTTTATGTTTTAATTAGTGTTTGTGCCAAATTAAACCTATAGGATCTTCTTGGATGATAGTTATTTGATCTTGCAGAAATTTCCAGAAACTTTCTGTCCACGAAAACAATTTTTAAAAATCACTAGAACGTGATAAAATACTGATTCCAATTGCTGCTGATCAATAAACAAATTTTAATAAGATGCCCTTTGAAGTTGAGACTAGAGTTAAGGAATTTATGAATTCGCAAAAGAATTTCAATGCTTTGCTTGAAGAGAAATTGCTTAAAGTTGATGAATTGGCTAGGAACGTTGATACAATTTCTCTTGATGTTGATTCTTTAAAACTTAGATATATTCCTCCTATGCATGATATCAATGAGTCTCTCAAAGCCATGAGAATTTCCATTGATGAGTGCAAAGAAAGAACCGCTAGGATGCGTGCTAAGAAAGATTGCTTTATGAAAGCGTGTTCTTCTAGTTTCTTTGAAAATAAAGATGAAGATCTAAAAGTTATTGACGTGTCCCCTATTAAATCTTTGTTTTGCAATATTAATCTTAATAATGATGGGACTGAATATGATCCACCTTTACCTGGAAGGCGTTCCAGAAATTCGGAGTTTTTAGATCTTGATGCTAAAATTGATAAAAGTGGGATCGAAAACAAAACATTAGATATTAATGAACCCACTATTTTGGATTTCTAGGAATTTAATTATGATAATTGCTCTTTGATAGATTGTATTTCCTTGTTGCAATCCGTGCTAAATTCTCCTCATGCTTATAGTCAAAATAAAGCCTTTACTAAACATATCGTTGATGCTTTGATGCACTCTTATGAAGAAAAACTTGAGTTGGAAGTTTCTATCCCTAGAAAAATCTATGATGAATGGGAACCTACTATTAAAATGAAAATTAAAGATCATGAATGCTATGCTTTGTGTGATTTGGGTGCTAGTGTTTCCACGATTCCAAAGACTTTGTGCGATTTGCTAGGTTTCCGTGATTTTGAAGATTGCTCTTTAAACTTGCACCTTGCGGATTCCACTATTAAGAAACCTATGGGAAGAATTAATGATGTTCTTATTGTTGCAAATAGGAACTATGTGCCCGTATATTTTATTGTTCTTGACATAGATTGCAATCCTTCATGTCCTATTATTCTTGGTAGACCTTTCCTTAGAACGATTGGTGCAATTATTGATATGAAGGAAGGGAATATTAGATTCCAATTTCCATTAAAGAAAGGCATGGAACAATTTCCTAGAAAGAAAATAAAATTACCATATGAATCTATCATGAGACCCACTTATGGATTGCCTACCAAAGATGGCAATACCTAGATCTATCCTTGCTATTATGCCTAGCTAGCGGTGTTAAACGATAGCGCTTGTTGGGAGGCAACCCAGTTTTATTTTTAGTTTTTTTTCTTTTGCTTCTGTTTAGGAATAAATATGTGATCTAGCCTCTGGTTAGATGTGTTTTTATGTTTTAATTAGTGTTTGTGCCAAGTTAAACCTATAGGATCTTCTTGGATGATAGTTATTTGATCTTGCAGAAAATTCCAGAAACTTTCTGTTCACGAAAATAATTGTTAAAAATCACCAGAACGTGATAAAATATTGATTCAAATTGCTGCTGATCAATAAAATTTGTTTCTAGGTCTTCCTATTTTGGCTGAATTTTTGGTGTTCCAGAAGTTTGCGTTAGTTACAGATTACTACAGACTGTTCTGTTTTTTACAGATTCTGTTTTTCGTGTGTTGTTTGCTTATTTTGATGAATCTATGGCTAGTAAAATAGTTTATAAACCATAGAGAAGTTGGAATACAGTAGGTTTAACACCAATATAAATAAAGAATGAGTTCATTACAGTACCTTGAAGTGGTGTTTTCTTTTCTTTCGCTAACGGAGCTCACGAGATTTTCTGCTGAGTTTTGTGTTGTGAAGTTTTCAAGTTTTGGCTGAAAGATTTGATGGATTATGGAACAAGGAGTGGCAAGAGCCTAAGCTTGGGGATTCCCATGGCACCCCCAAGATAATCTAAGGACACCTAAAAGCCAAAGCTTGGGGATGCCCCGGAAGGCATCCCCTCTTTCGTCTACTTCCATCAGTAACTTTACTTGGAGCTATATTTTTATTCACCACATGATATGTGTTTTGCTTGGAGCGTCTTGTATGATTTGATTATTTGCTTTTTAGTTTAACACAATCATCCTTGCTTTACAAACCTTTTGAGAGAGTCACACTTGATTCAGAAATTATTAGAATACTCTATGTGCTTCACACATATCTTTTGAGCTATATAGTTTTGCTCTAGTACTTCACTTATATCTTTTTAGAGCACGGTGGTGGATTTGTTGATATCTCATGCTTCACTTAGATTATTTTGAGAGTCTTAAATAGCATGGTAATTTTCTTAAATAATCCTAATATGCTAGGTATTCAAGACTAGTAAAAACTTTCTTATGAGTGCGTTGAATACTAAGAAAAATTTGATGCTTGATGATTGTTTTGAGACATAGAGGTAGTGATATCAAAGTTGTGCTAGTTGAGTAGTTGTGAATTTGAGAAATACTTGTGTTGAAGTTTGCAAGTCCCATAGCATGCACGTATGGTAAACATTATGTAACAAATTTGAAACATGAGGTGTTCTTTGATTGTCCTCCTTATGAGTGGCGGTCAGGGACGAGCGATGGTCTTTTCCTACCAATCTATCCCCCTAGGAGCATGCGTGTAGTCCTTTGTTTTTGATGACTTGTAGATTTTTGCAATAAGTATATGAGTTCTTTATGACTAATGTTGAGTCCATGGATCATACGCACTCTCACCTTTCCATCATTGCTAGCCTCTTCGGTACCGTGCATTGCCCTTTCTCACATTGAGAGTTGGTGCAAACTTCGCCGGTGCATCCAAACCCCGTGATATGATACGCTCTTTCACACATAAACCTCCTTATATCTTCCTCAAAACAGCCACCATACCTACCTATTATGGCATTTCCATAGCCATTCCGAGATATATTGCCATGCAACTTTCCACCATTCCATTTATCATGACACGTTCATCTTTGTCATATTGCTTTGCATGATCATGTAGTTGACATAGTATTTGTGGCAAAGTCACCATTCATAATTCTTTCATACATGTCACTCTTGGTTCATTGCATATCCCGGTACACCGCCGGAGGCATTCATATAGAGTCATACTTTGTTCTAGTATCGAGTTGTAATCATTGAGTTGTAAATAAATAGAAGTGTGATGATCATCATTTTTCTAGAGCATTGTCCCAAGTGAGGAATAAAAAAAGGCCATAAAAAAAGAAGAAGGCCCAAAAATGAGAGAAAAAGAGAGAAGGGACAATGTTACTATCCTTTTTCCACACTTGTGCTTCAAAGTAGCACCATGATCTTCATGATAGAGAGTCTCTTGTTTTGTCACTTTCTTATACTAGTGGGAATTTTTCATTATAGAACTTGGCTTGTATATTCCAACGATGGGCTTCCTCAAATGCCCTAGGTCTTCGTGAGCAAGAAAGTTTCATGCATTTATAGCTCTAGTGCATCCGTTGCATGGCAATCCCTACTCCTTGCATTAACATCAATCGATGGGCATCTCCATAGCTCATTGATTAGCCTCGTTGATGTGAGACTTTCTCCTTTTTTGTCTTCTCCACATAACCCCCATCATTATATTCTATTCCACCCATAGTGCTATATCCATGGCTCACGCTCATGTATTGCGTGCAAGTTGAAAAAGTTTGAGATTACTAAAGTATGAAACAATTGCTTGGCTTGTCATCGGGGTTGTGCATGATGAGGGCATTCTTGTGTGACGAAAATGGAGCATGACTAAACTATATGATTTTGTAGGGACGAACTTTCTTTGGCCATGTTATTTTGAGAGGACATAATTGCTTAGTTAGTATGCTTGAAGTATTATTATTTTTATGTCAATATAGAACTTTTATCTTCAATCTTTTGGATCTGAATATTCATACCACAATTAAGAAGAATTACATTGAAATTATGCCAAGTAGCATTCCACATCAAAAATTCGGTTTTTATCATTTACCTACTCGAGGACGAGCAGGAATTAAGCTTGGGGATGCTTGATACGTCTCCAACGTATCTATAATTTTTGATTGTTCCATGCTATATTATATTCTGTTTTGGACATTATTGGGCTTTATTATACACTTTTATATTATTTTTGGGACTAACCTATTAACCGGAGGCCCAGCCTAGAATTGATGTTTTTTGCCTATTTCAGAGTTTCGCAGAAAAAGAATATCAAACGTAGTCCAAACGGAACGAAACCTTCGGGAACGTGATTTTCGGAACGAACGTGATCCAGTGGCATTGGACCCTACGTCAAGACATCAACCAGGAAGCCACGAGGTAGGGGGCGCGCCTAACCCTCCCCCCCAGGCTCGCCCTCCACCCTCGTGGGCCCCATGTTGCTCCACCTACGTACTTCTTCCTCCTATATATACCTACGTACCCCCAAACTACCAGATACGGAGCCAAAGACCTAATTCCATCGCCGCAACCTTCTGTACCCGTGAGATCCCATCTTGGGGCCTGTTCCGGAGCTCCGCCGGAGGGGGCATCAATCACGGAGGGCTTCTACATCAACACTATAGCCTCTCCGATGATGTGTGAGCTGTTTACCTCAGACCTTCGGGTCCATAGTTATTAGCTAGATGGCTTCTTCTCTCTTTTTGGATCTCAATACAATGTTCTCCCCCTATCTCTTGGAGATCTATTCGATGTAATCTTCTTTTGCGGTGTGTTTGTTGAGACCGATGAATTGTGGGTTTATGATCAAGTTTATCTATGAACAATATTTGAATCTTCTCTGAATTCTTTTATGTATGATTGGTTATCTTTGCTAGTCTCTTCGAATTATCAGTTTGGTTTGGCCTACTAGATTGATCTTTCTTGCAATGGGAGAAGTGCTTAGCTTTGGGTTCAATCTTGTGGTGTCCTTTCCCAGTGATAGTAGGGGCAGCAAGGCACATATTGTATTGTTGCCATCGAGGATAACAAGATGGGGTTTATATCATATTGCATGAATTTATCCCTCTACATCATGTCATCTTGCTTAAAGCGTTACTCTGTTCTTATGAAATTAATACTCTAGATGCATGCTGGATAGCGGTGGATGTGTGGAGTAATAGTAGTTGATGCAGGCAGGAGTCGGTCTACTTGTCTCGGACGTGACGCCTATATACATGATCATACCTAGATATTCTCATAACTATGCTCAATTCTGTCAATTGCTCAACTGTAATTTGTTCACCCACCGTAAATACTTATGCTCTTGAGAGAAGCCACTAGTGAAACCTATGGCCCCCGAGTCTATTATTAATCTCCGGACAACAAGCTGTTTCTGGCGCTGTTTTTATTTTACTTTCTTTACTTTGCATCTTTATCATAAAAATACCAAAAATATTATCTTATCATATCTATCAGATCTCACTCTCGTAAGTGACCGTGTAGGGATTGAGAACCCCTTATCGCGTTCATTGCGATGATTTATTTGTTTGTGTAGGTGCGAGGGACTCGTGCGTGGCCTCCTACTGGATTGATACCTTGGTTCTCAAAAACTTAGGGAAATACTTACGCTACTTTGCTGCATCACCCTTTCCTCTTCAAGGGAAAACCAACGCAGTGCTCAAGAGGTAGCACCGCTGTCAGTGCTAGAGCAACTGCCGGTGCTCGATCTGTTGCTGAAGGTGGTACCGATGTGCGAGACAGCGGTGATCGTGTCTGGTCTGCTATGATCAGCTTTCTAACTTGAGTAGACTCCGTGACCGCGATCCAGTCTTTTTCTTCATTTCTTTTAAACGCGAGAAGGACTAATTGTGACGTGTTTGTTAAACCAAACTGCAGTTCATCATAGGGATTCAGCTTGTACTCAGACAACAGACTGATCCAATTTTTTCCAGTAATATCAGTGATGGACAGTGCCTTCATTACTGACACAACATAAGAAGTGAAACCTGCAAAAATATCCATCGTGGAGCAAACCAAACGGTTTATTCTGTGATGAATGTCACATGTCAAAACCTGCATCCTAAAATTGCAGCAAAAGAAAGAAAACATGACACTAAATCAATAAGATTTAGACAGTAAATCAATAAGATTTACTTGATGTGACACGAGTGAATCCTTACCAGGAAATCACTATGTTGAAGTACTAAACGGAAGATTGATCGTCCAACTACGCGTGGCATGCAGGGCCCCCGCCTACTCCCACAAGTAGGACAGTCCAAAGGTCGTGACAAATCGTATGGAACGAACATCCATGGGACTGGAAATCCTGGTGGGTGCGATAAACCCTGCAATGCATACAGATATAGGAGTGTAACCATAATTTATAAACCTTCCTCACAAAAAAGATGATCTAGATACTTCAAAATATACAGACTGAATTGAGTGGACAGACATTAACATAGACTGTTCTCAGGACTCGCCACACACCAAAAGCGGCAGCACTAAACAATACAGGGTTCACAAACACAAATCAAGTACTGAACAATAGTACTTACTACAGACAAGCAAAGTTGCACTAATTAAACTCTGCAGACTATTTCTTGCCACCGACCTACGGGATGAACCCCGCATAACTGACTAGGCCATGGACTTTGTGAGAGATGTCTACCGGCACCATCACCATCTCGTCAACCTTCGAGAACCTAACAGAGTGGTCTTTCCACTCATAAACATGACGATGAAGACATGCCGCATCAGATTTGTCGGGAAGCTTTACAAGAACCACACCCTTCGTAATCAAAGGCATAGCCAGGAAATTGTTGTGGTCAAGTACAGCCTCGAGAACACGCCAGACAACAATGCTATAGGAAAACACTAGTTCAGGACACGTGGCGATAAGGACACAACAGGTGGATAGTTTAGCAGTAGAACTCATCCTCGGGTCTTCGAGTTCACATGGCATGACTTTGAGAACTTCATCTCCACCACGGATCTGGTTCTAATTCAAACAGAAACCAGATATTTTATTACTACCTCCATTCAGAAATATAAGATGATTTTCGATATTTTACTCCATATATGACTACATATACGCACAGAAATGAGTGAACAAAGACACTAGAACATGTCTTCAAAGGCATGAGAGCAGAGGGATTACTTGCAATATCCATAACACAAGTTACTGAGGCAAATATTGTTGGGGAACGTAGTAATTTCAAAAAAAAATCCTACGGACACGCAAGATCATGATGATGCATAGCAACGAGAGGGGAGAGTGTGTCCACGTACCCTTGTAGACCGAAAGCGGAAGCGTTAGCACAACGCGGTTGATGTAGTCGTACGTCTTCATGATCCGACCAATCCAAGTACCGAATGTACGGCACCTCAGAGTTCAGCACACGTTCAGCTCGATGATGTCCCGCGAACTCCGATCCAGCAGAGCTTCACGGGAGAGTTCCGTCAGCACGACAGCGTGATGACGGTGATGATGTTGCTACCAACGCAGGGCTTCGCTTAGGCTCCGCTACGATATGACCGAGGTGGAATATGGTGGAGGGGGGAACCGCACACGGCTGGGAGAGATCAACAGATCAACTTGTGTGTCTATAGGTGCCTCCCTGCCCCCGTATATAAAGGAGCAAGGGGGGAGAGGCGGCCGGCCAAGGAGGGCGCGCCACTCCTCCTTTTCCTTGTAGGAGTAGGAGAAGGGAAGGAAGGGAGAGAGGAGGAGAAGGAAAAAGGGGGGCGCCGCCCCCCTCCTTGTCCAATTTGGACTAGAGGGGGAGGGGGTGCGCGGCTGCCCTAGCTGCCCCTCCTCTTCTCCCACTAAGGCCCATTAGGCCCAATATACTCCCCGGGGGGGTTCCGGTAACCCCAGGTACTCCGGTAAATATCTGAAACCTCCCGAAACACTTCCGGTGTCCGAACATAGTCGTCCAATATATCGGTCTTTACGTCTCGACCATTTCGAGACTCCTCGTCATGTCTATGATCATATCCGGGACTCCGAACTACCTTCGGTACATCAAAACACAAAAACTCATAATACTGATCGTCACCGAACTTTAAGCGTGCGGACCCCACGAGTTCGAGAACTATGTAGACATGATCGAGACACGTCTCCGGTCAATAACCAATAGCGGAACCTGGATGCTCATATTGGTTCCCACATATTCTACGAAGATCTTTATCGGTCAAACCGCATAACAACATACGTTGTTCCCTTTGTCATCGGTATGTTACTTGCCCGAGATTCGATCGTCGGTACCTCAATACCTAGTTAAATCTCGTTACCGGCAAGTCTCTTTACTCGTTATGTAATGCATCATCCCGCAACTAACTCATTAGTCACATTGCTTGCAAGGCTTATAGTGATGTGCATTACCGAGAGGGCCCAGAGATACCTCTCCGACAATTAGAGTGACAAATCCTAATCTCGAAATACGCCAACTCAACAAGTACCTTCGGAGACACCTTTAGAGCACCTTTATAATCACCCAGTTACGTTGTGATGTTTGGTAGCACACAAAGTGTTCCTCCGGTAAACGGGAGTTGCATAATCTCATAGTCATAGGAACATGTATAAGTCATGAAGAAAGCAATAGTAACATACTAAACGATCAAGTGCTAAGCTAACGGAATGGGTCAAGTCAATCACATCATTCTCCTAATGATGTGATCCCGTTAATCAAATGACAACTCATGTCTATGGTTAGGAAACTTAACCATCTTTGATTAACGAGCTAGTCAAGTAGAGGCATACTAGTGACACTATGTTTGTCTATGTATTCACACATGTATTATGTTTCCAGTTAATACAATTCTAGCATGAATAATAAACATTTATCATGATATGAGGAAATAAATAATAACTTTATTATTGCCTCTAGGGCATATTTCCTTCAGTCTCCCACTTGCACTAGAGTCAATAATCTAGATTACACAGTAATGATTTTAACACCCATGGAGTTTTGGTGTTGATCATGTTTTGCTCGTGGAAGAGGCTTTGTCAATGGGTCTGCAACATTCAGATCCGTATGTATCTTGCAAATCTCTATGTCTCCCACCTGGACTTGATCCTGGATGGAATTGAAGCATCTCTTGATGTGCTTGGTTCTCTTGTGAAATCTGGATTCCTTTGCCAAGGCAATTGCACCAGTATTGTCACAAAAGATTTTCATTGGTCCCGATGCACTAGGTATGACACCTATATCGGATATGAACTCCTTCATTTGCTGCTTCCGAAGCAGCTATGTACTCCGCTTCACATGTAGATCCCGCCACGACGCTTTGTTTAGAACTGCACCAACTGACAGCTCCACCGTTCAATGTAAACACGTATCCGGTTTGCGATTTAGAATTATCCAGATTAGTGTCAAAGCTTGCATCGACGTAACCATTTACGACTAGCTCTTTGTCACCTCCATAAACGAGAAACATATCCTTAGTCCTTTCCAGGTATTTCAGGATGTTCTTGACCGTTGTCCAGTGATCCACTCCTGGATTACTTTGGTACCTCCCTGCTAGGCTAATAGCAAGACACACATCAGGTCTGTTACACAGCATTGCATACATGATAGAGCCTATGGCTGAAGCATAGGGAATATCTTTCATTTTCTCTCTATCTTCTGCAGTGGTCGGGCATTGAGTCTGACTCAACTTCACACCTTGTAACACAAGCAAGAACGCTTTCTTTGCTTGATCCATTTTGAACTTCTTCAAAACTTTGTCAAGGTATGTGCTTTGTGAAAGTCCTATCAAGCATCTTGATCTATCTCTATAGATCTTGATGCCCAATATGTAAGAAGCTTCACCGAGGTCTTTCATTGAAAAACTCTTATTCAAGTATCCTTTTATGCTATCCAGAAATTCTATATTATTTCCAATCAGCAATATGTCATCCACATATAATATCAGAAATGCTACAGAGCTCCCACTCACTTTCTTGTAAATACAGGCTTCTCCAAAATTCTGTATAAAACCATATGCTTTGATCACACTATCAACACGTTTATTCCAACTCCGAGACGCTTGCACCAGTCCATAAATGGATCGCTGGAGCTTGCACACTTTGTTAGCTCCCTTTGGATCAACAAAACCTTCCAGTTGCATCATATACAACTCTTCTTGCAGAAATCCATTTAGGAATGCAGTTTTGACATCCATTTGCCAAATTTCATAATCATAAAATGCGGCTATATATTGCTCACATGATTCGGACAGACTTAAGCATCGCTACGGGTTTGAAAGTCTCATCGTAGTCAACTCCTTGAACTTGTCGAAAACCTTTTGCAACAAGTTGAGCTTTGTAGACAGTAACATTACCGTCAGCGTCAGTCTTCTTCTTGAAGATCCATTTATTCTCTATGGCTTGCTGATCATTGGGCAAGTCAACCAAAGTCCACACTTTGTTCTCATACATGGATCCCATCTCAGATTTGAGTGAAGTCTATTTTAAACCCTGAGGATGTAGAGGGCGACACAAATGAACCCCGACGTTCAAATCCCTGAAGTCCATACCCTGATCTCATCTATCACAGTCGTTTTTAACCTTCACACGTTTTTAGGAGTGGATTTGATGATGTGGCATTCGGAGACTAGGATTGCTAACTTTGACTAAATAAATAACGGCCACGTCAGCACTCTGCGGGGTGTTCTCTTCTTCCCCACATGCAACAGCTTGGCCTCCGAATACTACATGGTGAAAATGCCTCAACCACCACAGCATCAAGCCCCGTGCATCGCTTGCCACTGAAGTTTGAGAAGCCGAAGGCGAGGGCGGAGCCGCGGGTGTCAACATGCTCATAGGAGTAGCCGATGGAGTGGCTCTGGTAAATGATGGAGCCCCCTGGTATGGCGTCGCCGGCTGCGTGCTACTGGCCGACGCGATCATGCACATCAGGAGACCCTCTAGCAACGCATGTTCCATCATTATTCATTGGCGACCACGTGCCTCGGAGCGTGCACGGACGACGTGGGCCTTCTCCCGTGGACGGCGGTTGCGGGGTGTGTGCTTCTCCTACGATGATAGCTCCCGCGGTGGCGTGCGCGATGAGGTACCCGGGGGGCTCTTCTCGGCGGTGTGCCCGGCGAGATGAGTATGCCAAAACGCCACTGCTTGCTGCCCTGTTGATCCCGGTGTACACGGCTGCTTCATCACGCAGCCGCCACACGCTCGTCGCTCCAGGCCCAGGGCCCTCTCCGACTCGCGTGCTAGTGAGTGTGGCTCCTGCTAGGGTGCCAGTGGCGACCCAAGGCGTGGCGCCGGCGGCGATGCCAAGCACGCGGGCCGCAGCAGATGCTACACGACGTTGGAACTTCTTCGACCTCCTCTGCACACAAGTCCTGTAAACCACATGCATTCATCACACATGACATGGGTACGTGCATGTGGAGAACATGTTTGCTGGCCGGAGGATTTGCGCATGGGCGGGGGTGCACCCCTCACTGGGAGATGGCATAGGGAACGACTCACCCTGATCCCGGGCATTCCCGAGCCACATACGAATCCCCCTGTTTGGATACAGCCCAAAGGTTAAAAATGACCGGGATAGATGAGATCAGGGTATGGACTTCAGGGATTTAAACGTCGGGGTTCATTTACATCGCCCTCTACATCTTCAGGGTTTAAAATAGACTTCACTCCTCAGATTTCATGGCCTCGAGCCATTTCGCGGAATCTGGGCTCACCATCGCTTCTTCATAGTTCGTAGGTTCGCCTTGGTCAAGTAACATGACCTCCAGAATAGGATTACCGTACCACTCTGGTGCAGATCTTACTCTGGTTGACCTACGACGTTCGGTAGTAACTTGATCTGAAGTTTCATGGTCAATATCATTAGCTTCCTCACTAATTGGTGTAGGTGTCACAGGAACCTGTTTTTGTGATGAACTACTTTCCAATAAGGGAGCAGGTACAGTTACCTCATCAAGTTCTACTTTCCTCCCACTCACTTCTTTCGAGAGAAACTCCTTCTCTAGAAAGGATCCATTCTTAACAATGAATGTCTTGCCTTCAGATCTGTGATAGAAGGTGTACCCAACAGTTTCCTTTGGGTATCCTATGAAGACACATTTCTTCGATTTGGGTTCGAGCTTATCAGGTTGAAGCTTTTTCACATAAGCATCGCAGCCCCAAACTTTAAGAAACGACAACTTTGGTTTCTTACCAAACCACAGTTCATAAGGCGTCGTTGTCGGATCTCGGGTTCCGGCAAAAACCCTTAAGGTTCGAACTCTGGGGTGCGCGCAAAGATCTTTCCCTCCTACCGATCCACGCCCTAGCTCACTAAGATCTCGCGGACGAACTCGATGCACTCGCAACACAGAAAGGCACGAGATTTATACTGGTTCGGGCCACCGTTGTGGTGTAATACCCTACTCCAGTGTGAGGTGGTGGATTGCATCTTGGGCTGATGATGAACAGTACAAGGGGAAGAACAACCTCCTGAGGTTGAGGTGTTCTTGTGTTTGGTGTGCGGCTAAGGATTGGCTCTAGATCAGATGAGATCAAGCCCCCCCCTTTGGTGCTGGATAGTCCTACTTATATAGGCCCTGGTCCTCCTCCCAAATATTGAGCAGGAAGGGAGCCAACAACGGCGGCCAATTTGAAAGGGGACAGCTAGTACAAGCTATCCTGACAAAAGTGGTCTTCGCCTGCTAAAGGCTCTGGTGATGACGCCATCTTGGGCTCCATGGTGACCTCCGTCCTGTTGGCCTGCTGGTCTTGGTCTTGTTGCACCGATACGGAAACCTTTGCTAGACGCCTCGGTACTCTGCGCCTGCGTTGCCTCCTTAGCACCAAAGAGGAAACAAGGATGCTGCGTGCGCTGGCGCCCGCCTGGTGTCGATCGTCATGGCTTACGTCACGAGAGCCTCGCGAGGTTTGCCCCGCCTTGATATCTCCGCTCCTCGTGAGCCTGCCTGGCTGGGCCGCTCCTGAGGACGTCTTGTGTCGTCCGCCATGCGAGGCTTGGCCCCTCGCGAAGGTCTTTATTGCCTCATTGATGAAGATGGGCCATACGGCCTGCTAGCTTAGCCATGCCGTGGGCCGCAGGCAGGCAAGTCTGGGGACCCCCGTTCCCAGAACGCCGACAGTAGCCCCGGGGCCCATGGCGTGCTCCGGCTTGGCTTCGAGGCGAAGCCAAGGGTCAAGTACGGAGCGCTGCGGGCCCCAAAAGCCTGCGGCCTCGGTTGATGCGTGGCGGTTGATTGGACGTGGGCGTCTCCGCTTCCCCATGCTGCCTTTGAATCCGCCTGGCTATGCGGCCCCCATAGCCTACACAGTTATTCCTCCGCCGCCTGCACCTTGCTTCCCTAACCTCTCTGCTTTCTTGAGACCCTGCTTCTCCTCTCTGATCTGACCTGCCTCCTGCCAGCTCCACTGCTATGGCACCGAAACAAGTAGACAAGGGGAAGAAACCCCTGCCTTCGCCAAGCGCGCCTCCGGCCGTTGAGCCGGCGCTCGGCTGATCCCGGGTGCTCAACGACGAGGCCATGGTCAAGGTGCGTCCAATGCTCGCTTCCAGCTTCAACGAGTGGGGAGAGACGGTGGGTTGGCCCGCGTCTCGCACTCGCATGGCCTGGGCAGCCACTGAGGTCCCAATCTTCATAGATGCCCTCTGGGCTGGCCTGATTCCTCCCTTCTCTGCCTTCTTCAATGCGGTGCTCGAGCATTATCAGATCCACATGCTGCATCTTGACCCTCAATCTGTGACCCTTCTTGCCGTCTTCGCCTTCTTGTGCAAAGCCATGGTGGGCATCGCTCCCTCGGTGGCCCTCCTCTGCCACTTCTTCTCATTGCATCTAGTTGATCCTCGTCAGAGCTTGGGGTGCATGAGCTTCTAGGCCGTGGCCGCGACGGCGGGCACGGGGATTGACTTCGAGTTTCCTTCATCCACGAGTGAGTTCCGTACACGATGGGTGTTTGTTGCTGCCGGAGTGCCCAGCCCTCTGCTTCACGCTCCGGCGGGGCCCGCTGTTCCAAACTCCAGCTGGGGCCATCAGAAGCTCACGAGCCCCCGCCTCGCTCCCGTCTGGGCTAGGCTGAGGAAGTTGAAGGACCGCGGTGTGACCGCGCCTATGGTGGTGAAGGAGTTCGTCAAGCGCCGAGTCGCACCGCTCCAACGCCATTCCCGCCCGATGTGGGCCTTGCTCAGCAGCCAGGACCACATGAGGTTTCAAGAGGAGGGGCTTCCTCTTGAGATACGGGGGACGGTGCTTATGGTCCTGACCGGTGCCCCTCTGCCGGGCGACATGCCCAGGAAGAGCTGTCTGCTGTACCGCTGCGAGAACAAGGATGAGTTTGCAGAGAGTATGCCTCCCTTTGACGAGTGGGGGCCGCATCCGGACGGCCTGGTGGGGTCCCGTGATAACCCCGCTGTAGTGGTTCCCTTCCTCGCCACTAGTGCCGAGCTCGCCCCAGGTGAGGGTGCATGAGGGCGAGCTCCGACGGAGGCCGGTGGCTCGAGTGCTGAGGAGCATATGCTGCGTGGTGATCCTGGGGCGTCGTCCTCGGGAGCTTGCGACCCCTCTCCTAAGACGCCGGTCGCTGAGGAGACGCAGCATGCGGCTCCCGAGGCCAAGGCCCCGTAAGCCTCAGGAGGTTGTGGTGCGGCGGCGCCCGGCTGTTCGCCGCAGCCGGGCACCCCTAAAGCTGTCCCTCCAAGTTCTTCCTGGAGCTCGCCCCGCGCTGGCCGCCACGTCCAGCGCTTCGGTCGGCTTTGCGTGGACTTCGAGGAGCTCCGCAAGAGGAAAGGATCCCCGAGCGGCAACAACATCTTCCGGCCGCTGAAGCGAAGGAAGTACATCGCCATCGACGTGTGAGTACCATACTGTTATGGCTTCTTGCGTGTTGTTTTCTTTCCCTGACGTCAGTCCTTCATGGCTCCTTCCGTCGAGGCTGCCGCGTCTCCTGAGAAGCGGCTTCCTCCTTCCTCGACTCTCCCATCGGCCTCGAGCGTTCCGGGTCCGCTTGCCGCCCCTGGAGCAGGGTTGGTTGAAGGAGCGCCCTTGCCTTCGTCGCCCGCTGAATCTGCGGCTTCGTCGCCCCTTCCGCATGGCTTGGCGTGGAGCTTGGCGGGCGTACCCAAGACCCCTCCTCTGGTCATGGGCAGTGGCTGGTGGGCTTCGATCCTCGGATCCTCTTCAAGCGGCGAGCCCCGACGGGCTTGGACTCCTTGCGAGGGTCGGTTGACGCCAGGTGCTGCACCAGCCCCCAGCCCCCTGCCGAGAGGTGGTGTGCTTTGATACGTCTCCAACGTATTTATAATTTTTGATTGCTGCATGCTATATTATCTTCTGTTTTGGACATTATCGGGCTTTATTATACACTTTTACATTATTTTTGGGACTAACCTATTAACCGGAGGCCCAGCCCAAAGTTGCTGTTTTTTGCCTATTTAAGAGTTTCGCAGAAAAAGAATATCAAACGGAGTCCAAACGGAATGAAACCTTCGGGAACGTGATTTTCGGAACGAACATGATCCAGAGGACTTGGACCCTACGTCAAGAAAGCTACCTGAAAGCCACGAGGTAGGGGGCGCGCCTACCCCCCTGGAGCGCCCTCCACCCTCGTGGGCCCCACGTTCCTCCACCGACGTACTCCTTCCTCCTATATATACCTACGTACCCCCAAACTACCAAATACGGAGCCAAAAACCTAATTCCACCGCCGCAACCTTCTGTACCCATGAGATCCCATCTTGGGGCCTGTTCCGGAGCTCCGCCAGACGGGGCAACGATCACGGAGGGCTTCTACATCAACGACATAGCTTCTTCGATGAAGTGTCACTAGTTTACCTCAGACCTTCGGGTCTATAGTTATTAGCTAGATGGCTTCCTCTATCTTTTTGGATCTCAATACAATGTTCTCCCCCTCTCTCGTGGAGATCTATTCGATGTAATCTTCTTTTGCGGTGTGTTTGTTGAGACCATTGAATTGTGGGTTTATGATCAAGTTTATCTATGAACAATATTTGAATCTTCTGAATTCTTTTATGTATGATTGGTTATCTTTGCAAGTCTCTTCGAATTTTAATTTTGGTTTGGCCTACTAGATTGATCTTTATTGCAATGGGAGAAGTGCTTAGCTTTGGGTTCAATCTTGCGGTGTCCTTTCCTAGTGACAGTAGGGGCAGCAAGGCACGTATTGTATTGTTGCCATCGAGGATAACAAGATGGGGTTTATATCATATTGCATGAATTTACCCCTCTACATCAAGTCATCTTGCTTAAAGCGTTACTCTGTTCTTATGAACTTAATACTCTAGATGCATGTTGGATAGCGGTCGATGTGTGGAGTAATAGTAGTAGATGCAGGCAGGAGTCGGTCTACTTGTCTCGGACGTGATCCCTATATACATGATCATACCTAGATATTCTCATAACTGTGCTCAATTCTGTCAATTGCTCAACAGTAATTTGTTCACCCACCGTAAATACTTATGCTCTTGAGAGAAGCCACTAGTGAAACCTATGGCCCCCGGGTCTATTTTCCATCATATTAATCTTCCGACAACAAGCTATCTCTGGCGCCGTTTTTATTTTTTTTACTTTACTTTGCATCTTTATCATAAAAATACCAAAAATATTATCTTATCATATCTATCAGATCTCACTCTCGTAAGTGACCGTGTAGGGATTGACAACCCCTTATCGTGTTGGTTGTGAGGATTTATTTGTTTGTGTAGGTGCAAGGGACTCGTGCGTGGCCTCCTACTAGATTGATACCTTGGTTCTCAAAAACTGAGGGAAATACTTACGCTACTTTGTTGCATCACCCTTTCCTCTTCAGGGAAAGCCAACGCAGTGCTCAAGAGGTAGCATGCTTCCTGATGCCCCGCCCGCAGCCCCCGAGGTGGAGGACGAGGCGGGCCGTGCGTTCGAGCTCGAGCGAGGGTGGAGCATAGTTCGTCATGAGCTCTTCCAGGAGGCAATGGGCGCAATGAGCCGACTTGGTAAGGAGCTCGCGGGTGTTGCTTCCCGCCTTGAGGCGGAGGGTCTTCGGCTGGTGGCGGAACGGCGCAAGCTGAGGTGGCTATCAACCTTGGCTGCTACCAGCGTGATCTTGAGAATGCGAAGGCTGAGGCGTCCCTCAAGGTTTCCCGCGAAGCTTGCTCCCGAGCCTTGGAGGAGGCTCGTGAGTCTGACTGCCGCCGCGAGGCTGCGGAGAAGCGCGTGATGTGGTTTTGTCACGGCAGATGTCCTAGAAAAAGGACTTAGTCGTGGAGCCATCGCTACGGGTTAACTTAAAGGGGTTAAAGCGGACAAGGGACACGAGAGAGCTTTATACTAGTTCGGCCCCTTACGATGAAGGTAAAAGCGTTCGTCTAGTTGTGATGGAATTGCTGGGGTTTCGATGACCAGGGAGCGAATACGCTTTGCCTGAGTCTCGAGTTGTTGTCTATTGTTCTTGAACCGCCTCTGGGTCGTCCCCTTATATACATGGGTTGACCCCCGTCGGTTTACAGAATCCTGAGGCCGGCTCATAATCGTGTCCGGCTTGGTCTCTGCTACTTCTATCTTACAACACAAGTCTACATATCAACGCCGGTTTATGTCTACGGGCCTTAAACCGGCTTTCGGCCCTGGGCCTTCATAAAGCGTCACCGTATGTCTTCATGGACTTCAGATACACATGAACTACTTATGGGGTTAACCCGGCCTCTCCTGGCCGGTTTACGCCAAGTGGTAATATCCCCAACATTAGGCCCCAGATTGATTTGAACTGGTTCATGTCAATCCTCAATACTTAAGAAAATTTCTTCTTCAACATCTTCACATGATCTTGTGAACCGCCGTGACATCATCTTCTAGGATCATGGTAAACCGCTGTGACGTCACCTATTATTTAAAACTATGTATAATCTACCTTCATTAATGAGCCTCCGACAATCAAGGCGACAGCTCCGCCTCATATCCAAAATTTAGGCTCCTCGATTTTCGCGCCTGACGCTTATCTTTGTACCCTTATAAATAGGGCCAGGGGGTCTTTCCATTTTTCCCCGTCGTGCCTCTTTGCGTCGTCGTCTTCCTCGCGCCGACCGACCCTCCAGCTCTGCCGCCGCCGTCGTCCTTCGCCTCTACTTCGACAAAGGCCGCTGCATCAACCTGATCGTATCAGAGTAAAGCGGTGATCCTCCGCTGCTTCCTCCTGTACCAGTAAGTCCCTCTTCTTCTCGCCCTAGATCCGCCATTAGGGTTCGGTGTTCTTCATAGCTTGAAGCTGTTCTTCCTTCGGTAGCACCAATGGCCGGTTAGATCTGACTACTTTCAGCGCCTTTTGTAGTTTAGACTCCTTTCTTCTTGTTAAGGCACCTGCTTGATATCCAACTCATCTGAACTCACTGAACTTTTTGAGCGCTTGATATTAGACCAGAGTATATTTTGATTATCCAACGCATGGCAGATCTGAAATTCTCATGCCAAACTGTGAAACTTGTTTTTCCCTTCAGTTATACATCTTTATACTTATACCTTTAATGCCAAATTAGGTGGTTTAACTTCACAGATAAAATGATAACCCGGTAGATACCATTACTCCCCTGTTGAACCGCCAATGCATTCATCATTATACTGTTTCCATTGTCAGACTCCGGTTTACGAATAACCAAATCTGGTTTATCAATATGCTTGTATCCTTATACTGATGTATAGTTGTCCACTATAAATCTTAAACCGGCAATAATCATGTTTCAGATTTCCATTGCCATGGCCAAGCAAGTCTATGAATGCAATTGGGCTTCCTCTCGAGTAACCGAAGAGCAGTTAAACAATCTTGTTAAAACGGGCGCTTTAGCCAAAAAAGATGTCATCCACTGGAGGGTCCCTGGCCCGGAAAGTCCTCCTACACCCAAGGACGGAGAGGTAGTCGTGTTTGCTGATCATCTCGGACGAGGTTTTAGCCCTCCCGGTTCAAAAAATTTCCAAGATGTACTAGCCAATTTTCAGCTGCGCCCTCAAGACATCGGTCCCAATTCCGTGACCAACATCTACCACTTCCAAGTCTTCTGTGAGGTTTATCTGCAAGAGGAACCTACAGTCGAACTGTTTAGGGATTTCTTTCACTTAAACCGTCGTACAGAGTTCTCGGATGGACCCAATACGGAACTGGGCGGAATGGCGGTTCAGAAAAGGAAGGAAGTCACCTTCCCTCATCCCAAACTCCACAGTCACCCCAAAGAGTGGAACCAGACTTGGTTTTATTGCATGGATACATCTCCACCTGATGAAAACCCCCTGCCGGGTTACCGCCCTGAACGTCTTAGCAACACACATCCTTTTCCTCAGAGGTTGGCGGCAAAAGAAAGGCCCAACTATGCTCCCCAATTATCAAAGCTTAGAGCCTTCATGGCGAACGGTTTGACAGGAGTTGATCTTGCTCGTTGCTGGATAAGCTGGAGTATTCTGCCCTTAAGCCGGCGCTCCGGTTTGATCTGTGAGTATACGGGGAGTTTGAAGGATGCTCAACGGCACATTGACATTCAGCTTACAGATGCAGAAGTCACTGAGGCTGTAAAGAAAATGCTGAACGAACCGGAGGCTGTGTGTGCCCAAACCGGACTACTCCCTTTCTGCGCTTTCAACAAACCGCCAGCTGTAAGAATCATATAATCTTTTTATCTGAAGTTGCTTTTGTCCAAATATTCTCTGAAAGTGTGATTATTTTCTGACAGGGTGATGATCCATTCTGGAATAAGAAACCACCACAAGACAAACCGGTCAAGCCGCAAGATAAACCGGTCAAGCCAGTTCGTCCAAAGACCAAGGTTATCAAAAAACCTGCCAAGAAGAGGACCACTGCATCCTCCGAGCTACTAGTTGATGACGATGTGGGTAATCCGGAATCAGAGGTAGAACTTGACTCTCTTGGTTCATTTTTCGTACATCTCATTGACAATGATTATTATCAGGACGACGCTGAAGGCAGTCATGCTGATGATGTAGAGGTAACCATTCTTTCCTCCGATTCAGATCTTCTGCCAACATCAAAAATCCGTCAAGCAAACCAGAAAGTAAAAGTTTCTCACCCCTTGCTTACTTGGACCCAAACTTTCTTTTGAAGACGCAGCAGCACGAGGCTCGCCGCACAACACGGCACAGCGGCCAGGTAGTTACCTCCGCCGGTTTACCGAACAGTGCGGTTCGGAAACGCCGATCAGAGGTCTCTTATCCCATTGGTACTCCCAGGTTGTTTCCGCCAGCCTCTTAACCCGTCTGATTCAAATTATCATGGTACTTCTCACTCATCTTCTGGCGAGTCGTCGGCCACAAAACTTCCACCCCTCAAAACGGTTCTTGGGTGAGCTATACACTTGTTGTTATCCTTGATGTTGCTATTTTGATATACTATACTGATCCTCATGTTTATTTTTCTCAGTGCCAAGCCCAGACCCAGCAAGAAAGCTCAGTTGAATAAACCGGCTGATGAAGACGTGGCTGTTGAACCGGAGAAAACTCCAGATCCTGAAGAGACCAACATTGGTGCCATACTGAATGACCCACCGCCTCAAGATCATGACTTCGTTGCTGAGCAGGCAGAAGTTGACACTACAAGCCATGTTGACCAGCTAACCTGCCCTGTCCGAACAGACAATAAACCGGCAAGTCCAGTTAAAAATACTGACAAACCGCCAACCCCAGTAACGGCTGCTGATGACAAAGATGATGACATTATGATTACTGGCACTGGCCATACTGCTCCGGGCAATCCTGTCGCTTTGTCAAAGCATACTGCCAAAGATGAGCTCTCTGCAATTGGCAAAGGCAAATGGAACGCCGATTTGTCAAATGATGCCCATCTGAATGTTCAAGACCTTCACTCTGGCTTCCGGAGCCGTCTGTACACAAGCCTTGACTATGAAGCCAGTTTGGTAAATATGATGAAGGAGCGATATGAGGTATCTTCATAAGTGTTTCTCTCTTATATTTAATTGCAGCTTATCAACTCCAGTAGCCCCCAAGTGACGATTTAAGATACCAATTTAAACCGGGAATTAGTAACCATTTCCTGTTTGCAACAATGCATCTCCCCAAGGGCCGGTTTAACTTTATAAAGATGAACCAGGACTTTGTAGAAGAATTCCCATATCAGCATTTTATGAGCAAATACACATTAGCCCCCAAGTGCGAAGCTTAATACTTGTATTGTGCTTGGGACTTGTAAAAATTTCTGATAAAGAGCAAATATGCGTTAGCCCCCAAGTACTAAGGGCATAACTTGTTATGTACTTGGTACTTCAAATATGTACTATCAACTTATTATATATCTGTCTCTTTGTAGGCTGAACTGAGCAAGAAGGAAAGCCAAACCGCTGATCTGCAAGAGAACCTCAAGTCCCAACAAGCTGAAACCTCCAAAGCGAAGGAAGAATTGACCTGCGCTCTAGGCGCTATGGAGAAACTGAAAGAGGGCTTCAACAAAGAGCGGGCGGTTTGGGAGACTGAAAATCCGCTTTGATAAAAAGGGCTGAAAAAGCAGAAGCCGCTCTTAAACCGGTGGTTGATGAAGTGATCGGCGTAAAGCGGCAGATTCATGCCATGACTGCTGCTGTGTTCGGTAAAACATCCTTGCTTTATACTTTTAACATATCTTCCCATGTGTTGCTGGTTTACTGAGGAACTCATATTAGCCATCTGGGCTCTGACGTACGGAAGAAATTGAAAGCGGCCTATACTCTGATAGAGCAGCTGTATACCGGTGCGCAGTGGATCATCTGCACCGCTTCACACAATAAACCTCCTCCAACATTGATCAAGGACACCTTAGAAAGGATATCCATGCTGCCTGCCCGGGTTGAAGAACTAAAGAAAGCTGCGGCAAGGGCCGGAGCTCTGACCGCTCTAACCCGGGCAAAGGCGTGGGTGCCTGATCTTGATCCGGTGGATGTGGCTAAAGGCTTCCCAAGCTTAAAAGAAGACGGATCGTAATTTGCCAGGAGGATCTCCGCGCCATAAACTGGGAAGTACGTCCACTGGCTTGTTAATTGGCTGAAGAAGCTGATCTCTCATACTATCAGGCAAGTTATGATGACAAGAACAGACGGGTTGCTGCACCAATTCCGGAAGCGCAAAATCTGATCCCTCCAATCCGTAAGCACACTTATGCCCCTGATATTGAACTGTCCACCCTTATAAGTGATGAAGCTGTGTTCCAAGCATTAACTGGAATCGACTGGACAACTATTGACTTCCAGCCGCTGGGTAGAGACGAAGAGGATGAACCGGTGCAAGATGATCCGCAGTCGTCAGGGCAAGCTGGTGATCAATCATAATCTGGAGGCCGGTTTAGCCTTCTACATGCTGCAACACGTATTTGAGAAAACCATTATCCTTTTGGGCACTGAAACGCCTTGTAATAGGCTAGTTAAAACACTTGGTCTGTTATGCCTTCGTGCATATTTATCTATGACTGATGCTTGCTTAATCCAACATGCTTAAGATATGATGTTCATAATCCATAGCCATTTACTCAAGCTGTTCCTGTAGATGAGAAGCTTAAAGCGCCCTGGCAGTTTACCACCGGGCGGGTCATGATACCCAAATACATATATATGACCAAGGTTTATAACCAAGGTTGTAAAGATAACCAGATATGGAAATATATGATACCTGTGACCTTTAGGCATAATGTTGGCTGACCAACTTTGTAGTGAGGGTCATAACCCTAATCTGGAGTATAAGTAACTCCTGTTATATGATACTGGTTGACAATAAAACTGTTCCGGGTTATGATAAACACCGGTTTATTCTATACTGGTGACTTTGAGTCAAAACCAGACCGGGCTGATAGTCTCCGGATTAAAACTTGATCATGTACTGACAACTTGTAGTTGACAGCCTAACCGGGTTGATAAACACCGGTTTGAAAACATCACAAATCTTATCAAAAGAAAGAAAAACTTAGCAAAAGGCAAATAAAACTGTTGTAGTCGAGGCTTTTCATGGGCTGCCAGGCCCCAAATTCGAGGCTTTTCATGGGCTGCCAGGCCACTTAGTTAAACCATTTTTGCAAAGCCTTTTAAGATGGTCCTCAATCCTTAACCAATCATCGTTTTAACTTGACAAGTTCAGGGTCTTCATTTTAGAGTAAATTGTCAAAGTTCGAAGGGTCATACTAGGTTTACCTGGGCGGAGTGACTTACTTAAATAGGAAGGTTAACCCGGGGTTTTAGGTGTATACACCAGGCTTCCAAGCCATGGCTTGATAGCCTGTTAGAAGTGTAGATTCTTAGTTCATTTCGACACCAAAGAATCCCCAATTAACATTGTGAGCTGTGCTCAGTGGGTCCCTATGTTTGAGCTGTTGTTATACAACACTCTCTTTGGCCCCGGATTGATGTGGCTTTGAGCCGATCAAGAGGTGTGACTGTGGTTCGGATACGACCAAGCCCCCAAGTGATGATGTGGCATTGCGCCGATCAAGAGGTGTAGCTATGGTTCGGATACGACCAAGCCCCCAAGTGAAGCTGTGGCATTGCGCCGATCAAGAGGTGTAGCTATGGTTCGGATACGACCAAGCCCCCAAGTGATGTTGTGGGATTGCACCGATCAAGAGGTGTAGCTATGGTTCGGATACGACCAAGCCCCCAAATGATGTAATATAAAGCTTTGAAAAGCTGAATCAAGGGGTAAACCGGACGCCACTTTATAAACAGAAGCTCCATGTAACCACACATGATGTAAGAAAATCAACAGATACCCTGCTTTAGCTGAGATTCTGGTTTATTATATTGTTCATAATATACACATTGTCATAATACGTACATAAGGAGACCCTATGGCTCAAGTATAGTAAGGCCGAAGATGAGCAATATTCCACGGCCGGTTGGTCTCCTCCTCCGATTTACGTGAGTCTTTGCACTCTCGAACATCGATTAGATAGTATGACCCGTTGTGTAGATTCTTGCTGATCACAAAGGGTCCTTCCCAAGGGGGGATAGCTTGTGCATGTCTGTCTGATCCTGGATGAGTCGAAGCACCAAATCGCCTTCTTGAAAGGTTCTGGTTCTAACCCGGCGGCTATGATAACGACACAGATCTTGCTGATAAATCGCCGAACGGGCTGCTGCCATGTCACGCTCCTCATCTATCAGGTCAAGAGATTCCTGCCGTGCCTTCTCGTTGTCAGCTTCAACATATGCCGCTACACGAGGTGAGTCATGATGGATGTCACTAGGAAGAACCGCTTCCGCTCCATAAACCATGAAGAACGGTGTGTATCCTATCGATCTATTGGGTGTGGTATTGATGCTCCATAACACAGAAGGTAACTCCTCAACCCAACAACCCCGCGTCCGTTGCAAAGGAACCATAAGCTGGGGTTTGATGCCTCTCAAGATCTCTTGATTGGCCCTCTCCGCTTGACCATTGGACTGGGGGTGAGCCACTGATGACACGTCAAGCCGGATGTGCTCATGTTGACAGAACTCCTTCATGGCACCCTTTGACAGATTGGTACCATTGTCTATTATAATGCTGTGTGGAAAGCCAAACCGGAAGATCACCTTTTTGATGAATTGAACAGCCGTAGCTGCATCACACTTACTAACTGGCTCGGCCTCCACCCACTTCGTGAACTTATCGATCGCCACCAAAAGGTGGGTCTTCTTGTCCTTGGATCTATTGAAAGGCCCAACCATATCCATGCCCCAAGTTGCAAACGGCCAGGTGATTGGAATCGTCCTCAATTCATGAGCCGGTACATGAGCGCGCCTTGAGAATTTCTGACAGCTATCACATCTTTTGACCAAGTCCTCGGCATCAGCATGAGTTGTCAACCAATAGAAACCGTGACGAAACACCTTGGCCACCAAAGATTTTGAATCGGCGTGGTGACCACAATCTCCTTCGTGGATCTCACACAAAATTTCACGGCCTTCCTCTGGAGACACACAGCGTTGAAACGCCCCTGTCACACTGCAATGATGTAACTCTCCATTGATAATAGTCATGGACTTGGACCGCCGGATTATCTGCCTGGCCAAAGTTTCATCCTCTGGTAACTTTCCCCAGTTCATATACGCCAGATATGGAACCGTCCAATCCGGGATAACATGAAGAACCGCCACCAACCGAGCCTCCGGATCAGGAACAGGCAAGTCCTCTTCACGAGGGAGCTTGACGGACGGATTATGCAAAACATCCAGGAAGACATTAGGTGGAACCAGTTTACGTTGGGAACCCAGGCGGCTTAGAGCGTCCGCCGCTTCATTCTTCCGCTGGTCCACATGATCCACCTGATAACCTTTAAAGTGACCTGCATCAATATCCACCTCATGATGATATGCTGCCTTTAGTGGGTCCTTGGAATCCCAAGTGCCGAACACTTGTTGAGCCACCAGATCCGAGTCACCGAAGCACTTAACTCGGCTTAGGTTCATCTCCTTAGCCATCCGAACACCATGGAGTAAAGCCTCATATTCAGCTGCATTGTTAGTGCAAGGGAACATTAAACGGAGAACATAACAAAACTTATCACCTCGTGGGGAAGTTAATACGACTCCAGCCCCCGAGCCCTCCAATTGCCCGGACCCATCAAAATGAATAGTCCAATAAGTATGATCCGGCTTCTCCTCTGGCGCTTGTAATTCTGTCCAATCATTGATGAAATCCACAAGTGCGTGAGATTTGATCGCCGTTCGGGGTATTTATTTCAACCCCTGAGGCCCGAGCTCTATAGCCCACTTAGCAATCCGGCCAGTTGCTTCCCTGTTCTGGATTATATCTCCCAACGGAGCAGAGCTGACCACCGTGATGGGGTGACCTTGGAAATACTGCTTAAGCTTCCGGCTTGCCATAAAAACCCCATACACCAACTTTTGCCAATGCGGGTACCTCTGCTTGGACTCAATAAGTACCTCACTAATATAGTAGACCGGCCGTTGAACCGGATATTCCTTTCCGGCCTCCTTGCGCTCCACCACAATAGCCACACTAACAGCCCGGGCGTTAGCTGCCACATATAGCAACAATGGCTCTTTGTCAACTGGAGCAGCGAGAACCGGCGGATTAGCCAGCTGCCGCTTTAAGTCCTCAAATGCTTCATTAGCGGTGTCACTCCAGACGAAGTTATCCGTTTTCTTCAGCATCTGATACAAAGGAATGGCCTTCTCGCCAAGGTGACTGATAAACCGGCTCAACGCGGCAATCCGTCCTGCCAGGCGTTGAACATCATTAATACACTTCGGTTTGGCCAAGGAGGTTATGGCTGTAATCTTTTCCGGATTACCTTCAATACCCCGGTTAGAAACCAAAAAACCCAAGAGCTTGCCGGCAGGTAAACCAAAGACGCACTTGGCCGGATTAAGCATCATTTTGTAAACCCGCAGGTTATCGAAGGTTTCCTTCAAGTCATCAATCAATGTCTCCTTCTTCCTTGATTTCACCACAATATCATCCACATAGGCGTGAACATTGCGGCCGATCTGTTTATGAAGACAATTCTGCACACACCGTTGATAAGTCGCCTGGGCACTCTTGAGCCAAAGGGCATGGACACATAGTAGAAGGCTCCAAAGGGAGTTATGAAGGATGTCTTCTCCTGGTCCTTAACTGCCATTTTGATCTGATGATAACCAGAATATGCATCCAAAAAGCTCAAACGCTCGCAACCCGCCGTAGCATCAATAAATTGGTCAATACGAGGGAGGGCAAAAGGATCTGTTGGACAAGCTTTGTTAAGGTCTGTGTAGTCCACACACATACGCCAAGTGCCGTTGTTTTTAAGGACCAGCACCGGATTAGCCAACCACTCAGGATGGAATACTTCAACGATAAATCCAGCCGCCAAGAGCTTGGCAACTTCTTCTCCAATAGCTTTGCGTCTTTCTTCATTGAACCGGCGGAGAAACTGCTTGACCGGTTTATACTTGGGATCAACATTGAGAGTGTGCTTAGCGAGCTCTCTCGGTACACCTGGCATGTCAGAAGGCTTCCATGCAAAGATGTCCCGATTCTCACGGATGAACTCGATGGGCACGCTTTCCTATTTCAGATCCAAGTTAGCGCTGATGCTAAACTGCTTGGACGAATCGCCAGGCCTGAAGTGAACAAGCTTAGTCTCATCAGCCGATTTAAACTTCAGGGCCGGATCATGCTCTGTAGTTGGTTTCTTCAATGAAGTCATATCTGCCGGATCAACATTGTCCTTGTAAAACTTCAACTCTTCTGTCGCACAAACCGACTCAGCATAAGCCGCATCACCTTCTTCACACTCCAGAGCAATATTGCGGCTCCCATGCACGGTTATAGTTCCCTTGTGACCCGGCATCTTGAGCTGCAGATAGACATAACAAGGCCGTGCAATAAACTTAGCATAAGCTGGCTGTCCAAATAGGGCATGATACGGGCTTCTGATTTTCACCACTTCAAAGGTCAAGGTTTCTGATCTCGAGTCATGCTCATCTCCAAAAGCCACCTCGAGAGCTATCTTACCAACATGATATGCCGACTTACCAGGCACCACACCATGGAACACCGTATTGGACGGTTTAAGATTTTTATCTGTTAACCCCATGCGACGGAAAGTTTCATAATAAAGGATATTGATACTACTCCCTCCATCCATGAGTACCTTAGTGAACTTATAACCTCCCACCTGAGGTGCCACCACCAGAGCCAGATGACCCGGATTGTCAACCCGGGGTGGATGATCTTCTCTACTCCACACAATCGACTGCTCGGACCAGCGCAAATAACGGGGCACGGCCGGTTCAATGGCATTCACCGCCCTTTTATGAAGCTTCTGATCACGCTTGTCCAAGCTAGTGGTGAAGTCATGATACTATCCGCTATTCAACTGCTTCGGGTTGCTCTGGTAACCAAACTGTTGCTGCTGCTGATTGCCCTGATGATTATAGCCACCTTAGTTACCCTGATTACTTTGATTGTTATGTCCACCCTGATTGTCGTGGAAGCCTGAACCGGAATTTCCTCCACCATAACCCAGCCCATGAGACCCGGGGCCCGAACCGCCTCCTGGTCCATGATCATACCGGAAAGAATCAGAATTTTTGAACTCTTGCATGATGTAACAATCTTTCCAGAGGTGCGTGGACGGGATCTCCTTTGTCCCATGCTTCGGACAGGGCTGGTTCAACAGATAAGACAAACGGTCCAGATTAGGACTTGGCCCTCCATCGCGCTGGGGCGGTTTACCCTTACACCGCTGGCCCTTGTCATGTGTATTAGCATTAGCCACAAAGTCTAAACCATGGTCCGCCTTACGCTTGCCGCCGTTTCCATGACCCGCCGGGTTGTGGTGCTGCGCCTTGGCGTTGCCGCTCTTTTTTCCCTTCCCTGTCTTATCATCATCAGACTCGGGATCCTTGGTACTATCAGAGTCGGCATACTTCACCAGTGCAGCCATGAGGGTTCCCATGTCATTACAATGACGTTTGAGCCGTGCAAACTTCAACTTCAGGGGTTCAAACCGGCAATTGCCCTCTAATGTTAAAACTGCGGTGTCAGCGTTGATGCGGTCCAATGAATGCAAAATCTCCGAGACCCAGCGCACCCAATGGGTTGTTGACTCTCCTTCCTCCTGGACACAGGCAGCTAAGTCCACAATTGACATGGGCTGCTTGCATGTATCCTTGAAATTCTGAATAAACCGGGCTCTCAACTCGGCCCATGACCTGATAGAATTAGCCGGTAAGCTCTTTAGCCAAGTGCGGGCCGTCCCTTCTAGCATCATGGTGAAGTATTTCGCACACACCGCATCATCCACATCCGGCATCTCCATGGCCATATCATAGCTTTCGACCCATGTTTCAGGGGATAAATTGGCGATGTAATTCGGCACCTTGTGCGGGCCCTTGAAATCCTTGGGCAGGCGCACATTGCGCAACGCCGGGACGAGACACAGCACTCCCAAAGAACTAGAGGTAACCCCTGGTTCCACCGATGTGGTTGGACGAACCGGAGTAAGCTGACGGGCTTCATGCTGTGCCGCTAACTCGGCTTCTCTGCGTGCCCGAGCCCGGTCCACCACCTCCTGAGCATCACCAGCACCACCCGCCGGGTTATTGCCACGGGGCAGATCACGGTTCCGCGCATTGCTTGACACTGCCGGTTCATCCATACGCCTGTTGTATCTCCGGCTTGGACGGGGAGTGGAATGAATCTGATCGCGGCTATATGAATAAGCCTCCTGTTGAACCAAGGCTGTCTGAAGAAGCTCCTTAACCCGACGCGTCTCGACCTCCCCTGGAGAATCGCCTTCGATCGGGATGGCCG
This sequence comes from Triticum aestivum, assembly GCF_018294505.1. Lineage (NCBI taxonomy): Eukaryota > Viridiplantae > Streptophyta > Magnoliopsida > Poales > Poaceae > Triticum > Triticum aestivum. The sequence goes on from NC_057805.1 coordinate 56,967,499, forward strand.
CCAGCCGTGAAGCGGCAGCGACAATGTTGTCCATCGGGTTAGAGTAATGACCCGGTGGCGTGGGGACATGCGGTCTTACAATGTTGTTCTGACGAGGCAGATCCACCAAACGTGGCTGAACCGGCGCCCCTGCTCTAGGTGCCTCCGCCTGGTTTACCACCGGCGGATTACTGGTCCCTGCTCCTAGGGTGTTAAAGAGATTTCTAGCTTCATAAACTGGCGGCAGGCGAGATCTGTACCTCCTCTTCAGGACTTCATTCGATGCACTTTGATCCAGCATAATCCGGTAAGCTTGTGCATCCAAAGCGGCCCGCTCTGCGGCCATCCTGGTATCCTCAGCTGCTAAGTCGGCTTTGGCTTGGGTGATCTGATCTTTCACTTTCGCGATTTCCACATTGTGTGCATCCTGATCCGCTGGGTTAACATCCGCCATCAGTGTTGCCAACGCGTCAAACAAATCAGATAGAACCTGAGCTGGCGGTCGCACAGGGCCTCCTGCCCCGGCCGCTGTTGCCGCCGTCGACCCGGAAATCATCGCCGCTGCGGTCGAAGAGTGGAGCGCCGGTTGTGTACCGGCCATGAAGATCGCAACCCGGTTTGGCAGATCAAAGGGGTCCGGAATACTGTCGCCATCGGAACAGCCCCCAACCTGGCCATCTTGTAACTGATATAACAACTCGGACTCTCCGGTCGATGACTCGTCGCCGGAATAAACAACGGTCTCACCACCAGATTCCGATCTATCCTCAGATTCCTCTCCATGGATAACTCCCACGATGGCACGCTTCATGACAGGCTTGACCCGGGCAGATCTCGCATGCTGAGCCGTTTCGACGCGGTCGGTGCAGATGTCCGTCTCAGGACCCGGTTCGCCGATCTTGCCAATGAAAACGTGTATGCCACCAAAGGGGACCCGGTACCCGTACTCTATTGAGCCGGCCTCGGGGCCCCAGCCTGCATCGTTGATGTAGAGCTTGCCGAGATGACTCTTGGTCATCCGGCCCACAACATAACCCTTGAGTCCTTCGAAATTGCCCTCCAAGAACTTGAAACCATCGTGCGATAGCCCCACGATGGGCGCCAACTGTCATGGTTTTGTCACGGCAGATGTCCTAGAGAAAGGACTTAGTCATGGAGCCATCGCTACGAGTTAACTTAAAGGGGTCAAAGCGGACAAGGGACGCAAGAGAGTTTTATACTAGTTCGGCCCTTTACGATGAAGGTAAAAGCCTACGTCTAGTTGTGATGGAATTGATGGGGTTTCGATGACCAAGGAGCGAATACGCTTTGCCTGAGTCTCGAGTTGTTGTCTGTTGTGCTTGAACCGCCCCCGGGCCATCCCCTTATATACATGGGTTGACCCCCGTCGGTTTACAGAATCCCGAGGCCGACTCATAATCGTGTCTGGCTCGGTCTCTGCTACTTCTATCTTACAACACAAGTCTACATATCAACGCTGGTTTATGTCTACGGGCCTTAAACCGGCTTTGGGCCCTGGGCTTTCATAAAGCGTCACCGTCTGTCTTCATGGACTTCAGATACACATGAACTACTTATGGGGTTAACCCGGCCTCTCCTGGCCGGTTTACACCTAGTGGTAATATCCCCAACAGCGCACGTGGGAGCTCCAGGCCTGGAGTGCATCCCTCGAGCAGCAGGTGGAGGCACGCAGAGCCGCTCTTGCGTTGCAGAGGGGGACGCCTGCCGAGGAGAAGGATGTCCGGAAGGGCGAGGAGGCGCTGGCCCTAGAAGCCGTGGAATGCAGCCTTGAGCTCGAGCGACTCGAGACATGGGAGCGTCAAGTTGCTCAAGCAGAAGATGCCGTTGGGGTCCGCGAGGCCAAGGTAAAGGAAGAAGTCGACCGCCGGGAGACCGAGCTTCACGCAGATATGGAAGGTAGCTATGACTTGAAGTTGAAGCTCGCAGGGACGGAGGATGCAGGTAGGGCCGCTGCCATCAGGCCCAGATTGGACGAGGCGGAGAGGCGTGGGGAGGCCACGACCGCCGCCCTGGTCATGGCGCAGGCAGACTTGGCCTTCGCCCGCGCCGAGCTGCTTTCTCTTCGGAAGCGGGTTGATGACGACGAGGCCGTCGCACTGCAAAATAGGGAGGAAGTGCTCCAACGGCGGACGCTGGAGCGCGAGAACGCCCCCATGCTTCAAGATCTCTGGAACAGGGCTAATAACGCCCTGGACCACATCTGCGACGAGAATGCTCCGCACCCCCGCTCGAGTGACTACGCCAGCCACCTGACCTTCTTCACCGACGTGGTGATGCGCCTGGAAGCCCGGTCTGACAGGGCCCGCCGGCTCGGGAAGAGAGAAGCTGGGGCCTGCTCGAGCGCGCGTTCTCTCGCGTCTTTAGCCACCTCAGGAACACCTTTGCTGACTTCGACTTCGACGCCGCCATTGCCCCCGTGCCGCTGGCCGTCCGGGGTGACCTGGCACGGTGGGTGGAGGACAACATGGATGCGCTGGTCAGAGCCTTTGCTTCTGACGACGACGCGATGGAGGTTGTCGCAAATGAAGGTGACGTGGTTGACAACGGCGATGAAGGCGCCGCCGAAGGCGGCGACGGTGCCGACGAAGACGAAGACGATGCGAGTGACGCGTCTGAGGGCGATGCAGCGAGCGACGTATCTGGCTGATCCCATGTTCTCCTGTCGTTGCATCCTGTACGCGAGAACTCAGGCGCGGCCCTTGGAAAACTTGTAAGAGCATTTTGAGAGGGGGATCCCCTTATGTAAGCAAGTTGCAGCTTTTAGTTTCGTAGGCGGTATTGAGTATGTGCCCTTGCGAACTCGTAAGTCCAGGGGTGAGTTTCCCGTCGTGGGTTACCTTAGTCAGTGCCAGCCTCGAGCTGGGTCGCGAGGCGACGAGTTTCTGAGAATCCTGTGGAGCTTGTCGACCCGTTGGGAGGGGCCCCGCAAGAGGCAAGCACCAATTGTAGCGTTAACGTGCGCTCGGCACATGTGTGCTTCGCGCAGTCCCGCTCGCGAGGGGCTCGTGAGGGGAAGGCGACAGACATGAGTCCCAGGCAGAACAAAATCCAGAAAGCAAGAAATTGCTCGAACGAGAAAAGGCACCCCCCGCGTGCATCGACAAAAACTCGACTTCAACTTAAATCCAGATCTAGAAAGCAAGGCTACAGATAAGAGAGATCCAAAACAAAAGGCCGCGTCCGACGCCTATTCTAGTCTTCTGGTCTTCAAGTCTTCTCACTAGCGCGGAGCTAAGTGCTGCCACTAGGCGTGGGACGGAGCCCCAGGGCCTGAGGCCAGCACCCCTGAGACTCCGGGGCGTGTACAGCCCCAACTCATTATTATGTGAGAATGTCACGGGCGGCGAGCTTCACAGGCACTGGGCCTTCTTCACAGGTACCGCCTTGCTTCATATCGCCAGACGAGGGCCCCGCCTTGCGCCACCCTCGACCACCTTTGAGCCGACCGGCAACCTGGATGACACAAAGGGGGGAAAGGGGACGCCAGCGGCGCCCTCAGCGACCACAGGTCCTCTGCCGGGGAAGAGTCATCGAGGCCTCCCCAACAGAGGGCCTACCTCCGGGTGTCGCCCAGCTTCGCGTGACATGGGAAGGGGCCCTGCTCCTGGCTCCCTCCGCGGAACCCCCAACGAGCTTCCCCTGGCGGGAGAGGTGTCGCTGCGCTAGGGTGGTCCGCCGAGGCTGTGACCTGGTTCACTAGAAGCCCATGGTTAGCGTAAGCTTGCTCCTGAGAGGTTAACAGTACCCTGTAGTCGTTGTTGCTGGCGCGGTCGTTGCGGTCCTCCGTTGGTTCCTGGAAGGCTTCTACTCCTAGTGCCCCTTCTTCCCAATCCTCTCCGAGGAACGAGCCGGGGTCGTCCTCCGGTGCGTACTCCTGGTCCATCATGCGGGGCACGTAGGCTTCCGGGGCTGTTACCCCAAACACTTCGCCGTAGTGCCCCACACTCCATTTGGCCTGGCTCAGAGTGGTGTCCTAAGGATAGTAGCGCGGCATCTCGCTGGGACCATGGGGGCGATGTTTGCGCCCGTGCTTGTCGCGGGCGGTATGGGGGCGGCGGAGCCCCCGGTGCCGCCGGCCGTGCTGGTGTTGACGGAGCCCCCATGCACGTCTGACGGCGCGTGATTGCGGCGACGCCCGCCATGAGACCCCGTGACGGCCTGAGAAGGGAGCCGATAGCAGAAGGGCGGTGCTCCCGATGCCGCCGCGTCCAACAGCTCGGCAACGCATTCCAGCAGCACGTCTCGGCCGCTCTCCATCAGCCGGCACCGCAGCAGCTCTCTCGCCACTGTGAGTGTTGCCCGCATGTTCACCTGCTCCCGCCGCGAGGGCGGCGCCGTCGCTGCGGCATGGCTTGCTGCCCTTGCAGCGGCTCGCGCTTGTCGTGGAGTTAGGGTGGACGATGCATGGCCGCGCCGCCCGCGCCCCGTAGAGTTGGGCGGCGTTCGCGCTGCCCGGAGCGCGGGGTCGAGGTCTTCATGGGCAGGTGTCACCGCCCGGGTTGGCCAAGCTACACAGCGGTCGGAGTCAGCCCTTGGGTCGCCGGACATCGTGGCTACGGAGCGTTGGCAAGCTGATTGGCAGAGAGGAAGCTCCGCACCCCTACCTCGCGCGCCAAATGTCGGATCTCGGGTTCCTGCAAAAACCCTCAAGGTTAAAACTCTGGGGTGCGCGCGAAGATCTTTCCCTCCTACCGATCCATGCCCTAGCTCACTAAGATCTCGCGGACGAACTCGATGCACTCGCAACACAGAAAGGCACAAGATTTATACTGGTTCGGGCCACCGTTGTGGTGTAATACCCTACTCCAGTGTGAGGTGGTGCATTGCCTCTTGGGCTGATGATGAACAGTACAAGGGGAAGAACAACCTCCTGAGGTTGAGGTGTTCTTGTGTTTGGTGTGCAGCTAAGGATTTGCTCTAGATCAGATGAGATCAAGCCCCCCCTTTGGTGGTGGCTAGTCCTACTTATATAGGCCCTGGTCTGCCTCCCAAATATTGAGCGGGAAGGGAGCCAACAACGGCAGCCAATTTGAAATGGGACAGCTAGTACAAGCTATCCTAACAAAAGTGGTCTTCGCCTGCTAAAGGATCTGGTGATGACGCCGTCTTGGGCTCCATGGTGACCTCTGTCCTGCTGGCCTGCTGGTCTTGGTCTTGTTGCACTGATATGGAAACCTTTGCTAGACGCCTCGGTACTCTGCGCCTGCGCTTGCCTCCTTAGCACCAAAGAGGAAACAAAGACGCTGCGCGCGCTGGCGCCCGCCTGGTGTCGATCGTCATGGCTTACGTCATGAGATCCTCGCGAGGGTTGCCCCGCCTTGATATCTCCGCTCCTCGTGAGCCTGCCTGGCTAGCCCGCTCCTGAGGAGGTCTTGCGTCGTCCACCTCGCGAGGCTTGGCCCCTCGCGAAGGTCTTGAGTGCCTCGTTGATGAAGATGGGCCGTAGGGCCCGCTAGCTTAGCCATGCCATGGGCCGCAGGCAAGCAAGTCTGGGGACCCCCGTTCCCAGAACGCCGACAGCCATCTCAACGGATTTCGATGGTGCCCTATTTAACATGAATGCAGCCGTCTCTAAAGCATAACCCCAAAACGATAGCGGTAAATCAGTAAGAGACATCATAGATCGTACCATATCTAGTAAAGTACGATTACGACGTTCGGACACACCATTATGTTGTGGTGTTCAAGGTGGCGTGAGTTGCGAAACTATTCCGCATTGTTTCAAATGTAGACTAAACTCGTAACTCAAATATTCTCCTCCACGATCAGATCATAGAAACTTTATTTTCTTGTTACGATGATTTTCCACTTCACTCTGAAATTCTTTGAACTTTTCAAATGTTTCAGACTTATGTTTCATAAAGTAGATATATCCATATCTGCTCAAATCATCTGTGAAGGTGAGAAAATAACGATACCCGCCGCGAGCCTCAATGTTCATCTATTGCTCGCTCCATTGTTCCGAAGAATGGCGTTTTAGTCATCTTGCCCATGAGGCATGGTTCGCAAGTACCAAGTGATTCATAATCAAGTGATTCCAAAAGTCCATCAGTATGGAGTTTCTTCATGCGCTTTACACCAATATGACCCAAACGGTAATGCCACAAATAAGTTGCACTATCATTATCAACTCTGCATCTTTTGGCTTCAACATTATGTATATGTGTGTCACTACTATCGAGATTTAACACAAATAGACCACTCTTCAAGGGTGCATGACCATAAAAGATATTACTCATATAAATAGAACAACCATTATTCTCAGATTTAAATGAATAACCGTCTCGCATCAAACAAGATCCAGATATAATGTTCATGCTCAATGCTGGCACCAAATAACAATTATTTAGGTCTAAAACTAATCCCAAAGGTATCTGTAGAGGTAGCGTGCCGACGGCGATCACATCGACTTTGGAACCATTTCCCACGCGCATCATCACCTCGTCCTTAGCCAGCCTTCGCTTAATCCGTAGTCCCTGTTTCGAGTTGCAAATATTAGCAACAGAACCAGTATCAAATACCCAGGTGGAACTACGAGCTCTAGTAAGGTACACATCAATAACATGTATATCACATATACCTTTGTTCACCTTGCCATCCTTCTTATCCGCCAAATACTTGGGGCAGTTCCGCTTCCAGTGACCAGTCTACTTGCAGTAGAAGCACTCAGTCTCAGGCTTAGGTCCAGACTTGGGTTTCTTCTCTTGAGCAGCAACTTGTTTGTTGTTCTTCTCGAAGTTCCCCTTCTTCTTCCCTTTGCCCTTTTTCTTGAAACTGGTGGTCTTGTTGACCATCAACACTTGATGCTCCTTCTTGATTTCTACCTCCGCAGCCTTTAGCATTGCGAAGAGCTCGGGAATTGTCTTATCCATCCCTTGCATATTATAGTTCATCACAAAGCTCTTGTAGCTTGGTGGTAGTGATTGAAGAATTCTGTCAATGACACTATCATCCAGAAGATTAACTCCCAGTTGAATCAAGTGATTGTTATACCCAGACATTTTGAGTATATGTTCACTAACAGAACTATTCTCCTCCATCTTACAGCTGTAGAACTTATTGGAGACTTCATACCTCTCAATCCGGGCATTTGCTTGAAATATTAACTTCAACTCCTGGAACATCTCATATGCTCCATGACGTTCAAAATGTCGTTGAAGTCTCGGTTCTAAGCCGTAAAGCATGGCACACTGAACTATCAAGTAGTCATCAGCTTTGCTCTGCCAAACATTCTTAACGTCGTCAGTTGCATCTGCAGCAGGCCTGGCACCTAGCGGTGCTTGCAGGACGTAATTCTTCTGTGCAGCAATGAGGATAATCCTCAAGTTACGAACCCAGTCCGTGTAATTGCTACCATCATCTTTCAACTTTGCATTCTCAAGGAACGCATTAAAAATCAACAGAACAACAGCACGGGCCACCTATCTACAACAACATAGACAAGCAAAATACTATCAGGTACTAAGTTCATGATAAATTTAAGTCCAATTAACCATATTACTTAAGAACTCCCACTTAGATAGACATCTCTCTAATCATCCAAGTGATCACGTGATCCAAATCAACTAAACCATAACCGATCATCACGTGAAATGGAGTAGTTTTCAATGGTGAACATCACGATGTTGATCATATCTACTATATGATTCACGCTCGACCTTTCGGTCTCAGTGTTCCGAGGCCATATCTGCATATGCTAGGCTTGTCAAGTTTAACCCGAGTATTTTGCGTCTGCAAAACTGGCTTGCACCCATTGTACATGAACGTTAAGCTTATCACACCCGGTCATCACGTGGTGTCTCGGCACGACGAACTTTGGCAACGGTGCATACTCAGGGAGAACACTTTTACCTTGACATTTGGTGAGAGATCATCTTATAATGCTACCGTCAATCAATGCAAAATAAGATGCATAAAGGATAAACATCACATGCAACCAATATAAGTGATATGATATGGCCATCATCATCTTGTGCTTGTGATCTCCATCTCCAAAGCACCGTCATGATCATCATCGTCACCGGCGCGACACCTTGATCTCCATCGTAGTATCGTTGTCGTCTCGCCAACTATTGCTTCTACGACTATCGCTACCGCTTAGTGATAAAGTAAAGCAATTACAGGACGATTGCATTGCATACAATAAAGCGACAACCATATGGCTCCTGCCAGTTGCCGATAACCCGGTTACAAAACATGATCATCTCATACAATAAAATATAGCATCATGCCTTGACCATATCACATCACAACATGCCCTGCAAAAACAACTTAGACGTCCTCTACTTTGTTGTTGCAAGTTTTACGTGGCTGCTACGGGCTGAGCAAGAACCATTCTTACCTATGCATCAAAATCACAATGATAGTTCGTCAAGTCAGTGCTATTTCAACCTTCTCAAGGACCGGGCATAGCCACACTCGGTTCAAATAAAGTTGGAGAAACTGACACCCGTCAGCCACCTATGTGCAAAGCACGTCGGTAGAACCAGTCTCACGTAAGCGTACGCGTAATGTCGGTCCAGGCCGCTTCATCCAACAATACTGCCGAACCAAAGTATGACATGCTGGTAAGCAATATGACTTGTATCGCCCACAACTCACTTGTGTTCTACTCATGCATATAACATCTACGTAGTAATTTCAAAAAAATTCCTACGCACACGCAAGATCATGGTGATGCATAGCAACAAGAGGGGAGAGTGTGTCCACGTACCCTTGTAGATCGAAAGCGGAAGCGTTAGCACAGCGCGATTGATGTAGTCGTACGTCTTCACGATCCGACCAATCCAAGTACTGAACGTACGGCACCTGCGAGTTCAGCACACGTTCAGCTCGATGACGTCCCACGAACTCTGATCCAGCAGAGCTTCATGGGAGAGTTCCATCAGCATGACGGCGTGATGACGGTGATGATGTTGCTACCGACGCAGTGCTTCGCCTAAGCTCCGCTACGATATGACCGAGGTGGAATATGGTGGAGGGGGCACCGCACACGGCTGGGAGAGATCAACAGATCAACTTGTGTGTCTAGAGGTGCCCCTGCCCCCGTATATAAAGGAGCAAGGGGGAGAGGCGGCCGGCCAAGGAGGGTGCGCCAAGGGGGGAGTCCTACTCCCACCGGGAGTAGGACTCCTCCTTTTCCTTGTAGGAGTAGGAGAAGGGAAGGAAGGGAGAGAGGAGGAGAAGGAAAAAGGGGGGCGCCACCCCCCCTTCCTTGTCCAATTCGAACTAGAGGGGGAGGGGGCGCGTGGCTGCGCGAGCCGCCCCTCCTCTTCTCCCACTAAGGCCCATTAGGACCAATATACTCCCCGGGGGGTTCTGGTAACCCCCGGTACTCCGGTAAATGTCCGAAACCACCCGACACACTTCCGGTGTCCGAACATAGTCGTCCAATATATCGATCTTTACATCTCGACCATTTCGAGACTCCTCGTCATGTCTGTGATCATATCCGGGACTCCGAACTACCTTCGGTACATCAAAACACAAAAACTCATAATACTGATCGTCACCGAACTTTAAGCGTGCGGACCCCACGAGTTCGAGAACTATGTAGACATGACCGAGACACATCTCCGGTCAATAACCAATAGCGGAACCTGGATGCCCATATTGGTTCCCACATATTCTACAAAGATCTTTATCGGTCAAACCGCATAACAACATACGTTGTTCCCTTTGTCATCGGTATGTTACTTGCCCGAGATCCGATCGTCGGTATCTCAATACCTAGTTAAATCTCGTTACCGGCAAGTCTCTTTACTCGTTATGTATTGCATCATCCCGCAACTAACTCATTAGTCACATTGCTTGCAAGGCTTATAGTGATGTGCATTACCGAGAGGGCCCAGAGATACCTCTCCGACAATCGGAGTGACAAATCCTAATCTCGAAATACGCCAACTCAACAAGTACCTTCGGAGACACCTGTAGAGCACCTTTATAATCACCCAGTTACGTGGTGACGTTTGGTAGCACACAAAGTGTTCCTCCGGTAAACGGGAGTTGCATAATCTCATAGTCATAGGAACATGTATAAGTCATGAAGAAAGCAATAGCAACATACTAAACGATCAAGTGCTAAGCTAACGGAATGTGTCGTGGTTTTGTCACGGCAGATGTCCTAGAGAAAGGACTTAGTCATGGAGCCATCGCGACGGGTTAGCTTAAAGGGGTTAAAGCGGATAAGGGACGCGGAGAATTTATACTGGTTCGGCCCCTTGCGGTGAAGGTACAAGCCTACGATCCAGTTGTTGTGGGATTGCTAGGGTTTCATTGACCAGGGAGCGATTACGCTTTGCCTGGGTCTCGAGTTGTTTGTTTGTTGTCCCTAAACCACCGCCGGGCCGTCGCCTTATATACATGGGTTGACGCCCGCCGGTTTACAGGTGTAACACCCCGAGAATCATGCTACAGTAATCCCCTTTAAATGTTGCCTTGTCATCATTGTTACTGCTGCTAATCTCACTTTGATTCTATTCCAGTCCAAATCTCAATTTCAAATTAAAGTCAAAATTCTAAATTGCTCAAACATGCTCATCATGTGGCAAATATCCTTTTGGCAATATTGGTGGTGAACCAACATTTTTGCAAAGTGTTTAAATGCCCTAAACTAATTAAAACAATGGTTAAAACATTGCTTAAATGCCTTTTTGTTTTATAAAAATGCTAAGCTAATTTATTTAATTACCAAACTAATTGTGGCAGTAGTCTAAATAATAATAATAATTTAGGTTCAAGCTTTGTGGTTTATAAAACTGTTTTGCCTTTTGAAATTAAAAGAAAACAAAGAAGTTTCAAAAAAGAAAAGAAAAGAAAAGCCCCCCCCCACTGGGCCAACCGGCCCAGCCCCGACCTAACCGGCCCAGCCCCATATAACTCCCCCAGCCCCCGACCTAAACATAGACTGCCCCGAACCCCACCCTCTCCCTACAGCGCCGCCAGGGGAGAGCCCCACGCTCGACCCCCGATCCACTTCCCCACCCCCACGATCCCATCTCTCTCGCACAACCGCCCTGCCCCGCTCGATCTGGACGCCCGCCCGCGCCCAGGGCGCCCGTCCCCGTCGCAGTAGCTGCCTCACCTCGCCCCGACACCCATCCGCCGCCTTGTCCCCTCCGCCCCTAATCTGGAATTGGCGCTCGGCCTCGACGATGCCGCCGCCGCTCGGAGCCCCCTCGCCAGAACCACGATGCCACTGGACCGCCTCGCCTCCTTCCTCTCCATGCTGCACCGCAGCCGTCTTCCTCGAGCTCCGCCCGTGCTCCGTCCATGGCCACCCCGACCTCCCGCCGCACGTCGTCGCCGTTGGGCTGCTCATTGCCGGCCTCCCCAAGCCTCCCCTGCAACGCGGGTGAGGAACCCCACCAGTCTCCTCCTCCCTCTGCTGTTGCGCTCACCGTTGCTCGCGCCGCCTGCGCCTCGACCATGCCCGACAGTGCGCCCGCGCACTGCCGCCTTCCCTGGCGCGCCCTCACCACGCTCCCAGGCCGCGCCCCGCCCGCGCCTGAC
>NC_057805.1:56979019-57001182 GCF_018294505.1 Triticum aestivum
CATCCCCGCGCGGCTGCCTTCGCCGGCGTCCGCCACCGCTCTCCGCTGTCCCCGCGCGTGACGGAGCCCCTCTCCCGCCACTCCCGCTGCCGGACGCCGCTCCGGCCGGCCTCGCCGCGACCGCGCCCGGGTCTGCCTTGCCCGTTAGCCCATGCCCTCAACTGGCCTGAGCCACTGACGAATGGGGCCCATGCCCCTGTCTTAAGAAAAACGAAAAAAGAAATGTTAATAAAAATAAAATAACTACTAAAATAATTAATTAATTAGTGGTTCAGTTAATTAACTAATTAATTTTGCCTAATTAACTAATTAGCTAATTAGTTAGTCAGAGGACTCTATGAAAGTGGGGCCCCACCCCTAGTTAGCTTAATTTGACCCCCCCCCCTTTAAAATATGTGACACTGACAGATGGGCCCCATTGACTGGTCAACTTTGACCAAGTCAACGCTGACTGTACTGCTGACTGGGCACTGACCGGCCCCACATGTCAGGGTTGACCATGGTCAACTCAACTGACTGATTACGTCATGATGACGCCATGCTGGTGCATAACCATATTTTAGTTTCATAATAAATCTAGGATATTGCTTAAACTTCAGAAATTCATATAAAATAATCTGTAACTCGGATGAAAAAGCTTTATACATGAAAGTTGCTCAGAACGACGAGACGAATCCGAATACGCGGTCCGTTTACCTGTCAGATGCCTCTAACTATCTCAACATGGAACATTCCCCCTCCGGTCATCTGTCTGACATAGGTCCGGACCCGGGAATACATTCCCGGTTGAATTCCCCCTTCACCTATATCGTGTAGCCATGCGTTAGGTCACACCCGGCACAACATATTGCCACGTTATGCTTTGTGATGCTATGTTTGCTTTATATTTACTGTTTCTTCCCCCTCTTCTCTCCAGTAGACCCCGAGACCGATGCTGCCCCTGTGATCGACTACGTCGATGATGACCCCTCCTTGCCAGAGCAACCAGGCAAGCCCCCCCTTTGATCATCCCGATATCGCCCATTCCATTCTCGCATGCTTGCATTAGATTTTGCTACTGTTATTGTTTGCTCCTATTCTGATGCATAGCCTCTTTTGTAACCTGTTCATTGTTACCTACCTGCTTATCCTAAACTGCTTAGTATAGGTTGGTTAGTGATCCACCAGTGACCCCCACCTTGTCCTTGTTGCCCCTGCTTCATCATCGAAGACCCGATCAACGGGATCGAAGACCAAGCCCCGACACCGCACATCACTTCCCCTTATTTACTCGACACTACTGGGTTACTATCGAGTGCCGAGGGTGAGGCCTCAACAACACTTCTGATGTTAACCCGCTAGTGTAGTTATTCGGTCGTGGTCATCGAGGGTGATTCCGCCTTAACCACTTCCGATACGACTCTTTCGTGCAACCCCTCAAGTGGGAACCTCGAGGGTGGTCCCTCTTACGTCATGATGACATCATGCTGGTGCAATAACCCTAGTTTAGTTTAGTAATAAATCTAGGATATTGCTTAAACTTCAGAAATTCATATAAAATAATATGTAACTCGGATGAAAAAGCTTTATACCTGAAAGTTGCTCAGAACGACGAGACGAATCCGAATACGCGGTCTGTTTACCTGTCAGATGCCTCTAACTATCTCAACATGGAAAATTCCCCTCCGGTCATCTGTCTGACACAGGTCCGGACCCGGGAATACATTCCCGGTTGAATTCCCCCTTCACCTATATCGTGTAGCCATGCGTTAGGTCACACCCGGCACAACATATTGCCACGTTAAGCTTTGTGATGCTATGTTTGCTTTATATTTACTGTTTCTTCCCCCTCTTCTCTCCGGTAGACCCCGAGACCGATGCTGCCCCTGTGATCGACTACGTCGACGATGACCCCTACTTGCCAGAGCAACCAGGCAAGCCCCCCCTTTGATCATCCCGATATCGCCCATTCCATTCTCTCATGCTTGCATTAGATTTTGCTACTGTTATTGTTTGCTCCTATTCTGATGCATAGCCTATTTTGTAACCTGTTCATTGTTACCTACCTGCTTATCCTAAACTGCTTAGTATAGGTTGGTTAGTGATCCACCAGTGACCCCCACCTTGTCCTTGTTGCCCCTGCTTCATCATCGAAGACCCGATCAACGGGATCGAAGACCAGGCCCCGACACTGCGCATCACTTCCCCTTAGTTGCTCGACACTACTAGGTTACTATCGAGTGCCGAGGGTGAGGCCTCAACAGCACTTCTGATGTTAACCCGCTAGTGTAGTTATTCGGTCGTGGTCATCGAGGGTGATTCCGCCTTAACCACTTCCGATACGACTCTGTCGTGCAACACCTCAAGTGTGAACCTCGAGGGTGGTCCCTCTTACGTTCACCTCGATGATTACATCAAGAGGAATTCAACGGGGGTGATTCCTCGGGTTTTCCCCTTGATGATTGGACACACGGTTACTATGGTTACTATGAATTTACACTGAACCATGTTACGAAAGACGGGTCGACCCTGAGGGGTACCCGCGCGAGCATAATTGCGAGTGATGTGGAGTCGGGTTGACCTGGAAGGTGCCCGCGAGATAATTACGAGGCGTGGCCGGGCATTCCTAGCCGTTGCCGCAAGTCCTCGAGACGGGGCAACGGGGTCACATCTTTCGTGAGTCTCTGCTTGTTACCGCGCATTCCTAATCCACTACGATTTGGATATTTGATCTGAGGGGCCTCTGGCCTGATTGCACTAACCATCACGTGGGCATAGTATGGGCGTTCTCCGTCGTATGCATCAACCGAAGCTTAATAGACATCATGCGACTGAGCGGCGCGCGCCGGGTTGGACTGGCAAGCTCCTACCTCTTTAAGGAGGTAGCTAGGTCTGCTCACCAGCCGCCCACGCAACGTGCAGGAGTTCCCGGGGCGATGGCCCATGACCCCTGGGGGCATAGGTTTAGTCCGGCGTGCTTGACCTCTCTATTAAGCCTAGGTCGGGTTGCGGCGTATTGTTTGGCCGAGGCCGGGCATGACCCAGGAAAGTGTGTCCAGCCGGAGTTAATCCAGCGTGGTGGGTAAGTTGGTGCACCCCTGCAGGGAAGAAAACATCTACCGATAGCCTGTCCTATGGTAACGGACACTTGGAGTTGTATCCCGATCGATACAACTAGAACTGGATACTTGTGATGAGACTTGGATATGAGATGATAACTGGATAGTATGGCTCTGGGATTGCTTTCTCGCAGGGAGTCGAGAAAGGATCTCTGGCCGAGGTTGATAACATTTCTACTACTTTGCTTTATGCTACTCTACTCCCTCCCGTTGCTGCAAGATGGTGGTTTTCAGAAGATGCTAGTTTTCGATAGGACTAGGTTCTCCCCTCTATTCTGGCATTTTTGCAGCCCAGTCCACATATACAGCCTCCCTTTGGTAATGTTGCATATGTAGTGTAGATCCCTGCTTGCGAGTACTTTGGATGAGTACTCACGGTTGCTTTGCTCCCCCCTTTCCCCCTTTCTTCTTCTTTCCGGTTGATGCAACCAGATGTCGGAGCCCAGGAGCCAGATGCCACCGCCGATGCTTACTACTACGTGGAGGCCGCCGACGACCAGGTGTAGTTAGGAGGCTCCCAGGCAGGAGGCCTTGCCTTTTCGATCGATGTTCCTTTTGTGTTAGCCTTCTTAAGGCAAACTTGTATAACTCATGTCTGTACTCAGATATTGTTGCTTCCGTTGACTCTTGTGTTTTCGAGCTTATGTGTTCGAGACCTCGAGGCCCATGGCTTGTAATATAAAGCTTGTATTATTTTAATTTGTGTCTAGAGTTGTATTGTGATATCTCCCCGTGAGTCCTTGATCTTGATCATACACATTTCCCTGTATGATTAGTGTACGATTGAATCGAGGGCGTCACAAGTTGGTATCAGAGCCGACTGCCTGTAGGTAGCCCCCCTTCCAACTCCTTGGCCGAAGTTGAGTCTAGTCAATGAAAAACTTTTACTAACTTGGCTGTGTGGCTTACGGGCCCACGTCGCCATTGGGTGGTATTAGGATCTTTTATTCCTCGTCTATACTCTGGGACTCTGATCTCTCATCTATTCGGGTTAAACATTTTACTAAGTCTGACATTAGGATCTCGTACCCACTTTCTCCCGGAGAGCCCCTTCAGTCCAGATGATCGCTTGCTGCTTCAGAAGATTTCGAAGATACTCTCCGATGTTTCCCCGAAACCCTTGTGCCCTTCACTGTTGCAATTCCATATCACCGATAAACCCCTCTGGATAACTACATACACCTGTCCTTCATATTGTCATCCCAAGTTGATCTTGTTATTACAAGATGCCTTGTAATACTTTCAGGTATTTCAAGAATCCACTGTGCCTGCTACGTTGTAGCTCCTTTTCCGCCTGAATACATGTACGAATAATTCCTCACAATTATCGAGGATTCATTTATCCCCAATTGTTTAGGTATTTCACAAATGCCTTCGAAATACCATTCGATCTTCCGAAAATCCTCAGCAGCCTATTGTTGTTGAAATTCTTGTTTGCTTGCATTATGGTTAATTCCATATTTCTAGTAATCTTCGTTGACATCCTCTGTCACTATCGTTCCAAGTCCCTTGATCCAATATGTCGCGAATGCTCGCAATCCTTAATCAGATCCTAGCATTCATCCTTCCGGCTCAGACGTCACTCCAAACATGAGCTTGTTCTTGTGAAATCAAACCTTGATTGATTGTCGATCTGTATCGATTCAACTCAATTATCTTTTGATCAGAGCCTCTGCTTCAGATCTGCTGATTTGAAAATCGTAATTCCTTTGTATTCAAGCTTTGGATTTATCCAGTTATATCTATAACCCGATGCCTTTGCATTCTTTCTTCTTCTGGGTGAGTATCGATACTCACATCAGATCTTTTATGGACCGCCATATCCTTGGTTGGATTATTATCCGACAATGTCCTTCATATTCATTAAACTTGTGAGTTTTGCCCTGACACATAATGCCTTTGGTAAGTTCTATCATCTGCTTTTGTCAACCATATCTGCTTTCGAGCTGGTATATTTTAATCCTGAAGTTAGTGGTATATGTTCCTAAGATACCCCTATGGGTTGAACCTATGCCTTCCCTAATCCGTGTGAACCCAAGAGTTTTCACGAGTCATAATCTTCTGACTTTTTGCCAGATAAAATTTCAACACTACAACTTCATTGAATGCGAGAAGTGAATGAAAGGTTATGCATTGGAGAAGTGGGAGTCGACCTTGAACTTTGTGTTCATGCCCATGGAAACAATGTAGATCTTATCATGGAAGCTTCTTGTAACAATAATTATTCCCTTGGTATAATTTGATCCTGCATCTGTGATTTTGGCCTTTGCAATCATGGTTCCAACCAAGATTCTCTTCTTTGATCCCCTTTCTTGGACAAGTTGAACTGCTTGCCTTCTGCATATCAATACACATGTCCAAACTCTAATATGGTCTACCATCGAGAATTACCCCTGGTATCTCGAGAATATCAAATAACTGAGTTGCTTCCAGTTAGTATTCATCTAGTATTACTTCTCCCTGATTTCAGATTTTCCCCCGGGTTCTGAGTTATCAGTCACTCAAGAACACCGATAAGAGAATCGATCCCGCACTCCAATTCAATAACTCTAAGTAAATTTCGTTGCTTACGAGTTTAATAATCCTTCAAGTCATTCCTAGCCTGATCGGCTATATCATTATCGTGCTAAATTTAAAATGTGCTACCTGATCCTTCTTCTCGGAACAGAATTTTCGACGATGAGCTAAGCCTACGTCGATCTTCCTCGTCATATCATTTCGCTTTGAACAGCAAGCTTGATTTCGAGTTTGTGTCGTACCCGTGGTTCCAATAACCTTTCGCTTCATCATTCCTTTGACTTGATGTCATTGATGATTGATTACATCTTCATGAAATCTCTCGACAAATGTGTCATGATCATCGTCAACATTCTGAGCTCTTCCAGGATATCAATCGAATTCGTGATGAGAAATACCATCCTTGACCTTTGATGATTTGGGTTATCATCGACAACATTCTTGCCTCCCCCCCAATGAAAACATGTTCATATAAAATTTTGGAAACACATCTTTTTGACATGTCGATGGATTGCTGCTTAACCCATCGGCCACATCCTCATCCTTTTCCTGGAAAAAAAATTTGCATGAGATGTTCTAGAAATTCCTGATGGATCCTTTGTGTTCCCAAGGTCCGATCTTTACCTGATGACCATGTCAATGCTATCCCGAAGCATGGCTGTGGTAATCCGAACATCATTAAGAACATTGGAAGTTCATTGCCAAATGTTTCTTGCTGTATTATACAAACACCGTTGTATGGATAACATCATGAATTCCCTTGCCCCTTTATCCAAATGGTGATTTACTTGTTGTTCTAACATGTATATCATGCTCTAGTTTTCCTTGGGAAAAGATACACTCCTAAATCTTGTTTATAAACACATTTTCCTTTCCTTCGGTTTGCTTAACCTTTCTTGTGATCTATTTATGTTATAAGCATAAATAATTCCCTGCTTATGGGAATACCTCGGTTTACAACTCTGTCAGTGTGACCCTGTTATTATTGCTGACGACATCCTGGTAACCCCCGATGGACGAGAACTTTGCCTATTGGTCCGCCTCGTTCAATGAGCAGGAAAATGGTTCTCTTCGTTCCTCGCCCTTGGTACCAACGTTGTTGCCAACATAACTGACATACTATCCTCTGCCATGCCTTGCTACCATGACCGTGCAATATGTCGGCGTCCTTCCTACTTTTGAACCACATGGTGGGCCCATAACACGCAGTTCCACAGGATCGAAACCTGACTCTCCTGTACGTCCCTGTTTTCCGAAATTGTCCCTCGCGCTTGGCTTACCCACGTAGTGATCTATCTTGGTATCATACGCAATACTTATTCCCATTGCTATGAACCCCTTTCACCCTCTGTTTCAGGCAACGAACGATTGCCTACCCGGTTGAAGCTTCTTATTGCTCCTTCTTACCTTGCTCTCGATGACTTTCTTGAATTTCAACTCGAGAGATGCCTCTATGCCACGTGCACCGAGATAGCCCCCAGGTACCTATCTTGTTTTGAACTCCATCCATCCCGAGTCTTCCCCATTACTCCATCTCTTAAATCTCGGGACGAGATTTCTTGTAGTGGAGGAGATTTGTAACACCCCGAGAATCATGCTACAGTAATCCCCTTTAAATGCTGCCTTGTCATCATTGTTACTGTTGCTAATCTCACTTTGATTCTATTCCAGTCCAAATCTCAATTTCAAATTAAAGCCAAAATTCTAAATTGCTCAAACATGAAAACTAAAATGCTCATCATGTGACAAATATCCTTTTGGCAATATTAGTGGTGAACCAACATTTTTGCAAAGTGTTTAAATGCCATAAACTAATTAAAACAATGGTTAAAACATTGCTAAAATGCCTTTTTGTTTTATAAAAATGCTAAGCTAATTTATTTAACTACCAAACTAATTGTGGCAGTAGTCTAAATTATAATAATAATTTAGGTTCAAGCTTTGTGGTTTATAAAACTGTTTTGCTGTCGGAGTAAATGGCCACGGGTAGCCTAACCGACTGCCCCTGGTTCTTCTAAAAAAATTATCAGGCCTTTGGGCCTTCAAGCAGTCCAAGCAATGGGCCGCCTTCCCTGGCCGGCTACCTCCGAAGCCGACTCCCGGAAGGCGACCCAGCCTCAGCAACCTCTCCCCAGGACAACTATGGGGTGGCCGACTCCAAGAAGCCGGCCAAGAAGAACGCCGACTCCAGGAAGCCGGCCGAGGCCACAACCACCAAAGCTACACCCACATAACGGTGACAAGACGGGGTGTGGCCACAGTGCGGCCCACTACCCCCGAGGCCCGAGGCAGGCATGGCCACAGGAGGACGTACGGGATGACCGTCTCCTGTTCGGCTCGGCACTGTAGCCATGCCAACCTCAACGTCATCCACGACCGACTCCTGTACGGCCCAGGGGCGGCGGGCCCCTTCTGCCAGAGAGAGGCGCAAAGGCGGCCCGGCCTCCCCCAGTCGGACAGGGGTGTAGCCGGGCCCCAGAAGTCGGCTACTCCCTTCCTCGAAGCAGGAGCCCCATTAAGGAGACAAGACGAGGTAAGGCTACAGTGAGAGCCCCCGAGGCGGCCCACTGTAGCCACGCTTACCTCGACAAAGCCCTCGTCATCAGAGGTGAGGCTACAGTAAGCAGCCGCCGACAAGACCCTAGGCGGTGGGGCCGGCCTGTCGACCAAGAAGCCGGCAATCGGCGGACCCACCAGTCGGCGGGACCCAATAGCCGGCGGAGAAGCCGACGAGCATAGACACTGACGGCTGGGACCAGTGCCCAGCCGGATTACCATTGTACCCCCGGGGGGTAGACCTATATAAACCCCCCGGAGCACCCATGCAAAGGGTTAGCTTCTGAACACAGCACACACACCATAGGGATAGAGAGAAGCAAGAGCTAGCCTTGTTCTTCTTCTCCCTTGAACCCAACAGCTCTAGGAGCGATTGTAGCTACCTTTCCTTGATCTAGTGATCATGCGGAGACCCCGCAGAGCAGGACTAGGGGTGTTATCTCCTCGGAGAGCCCCGAACCTGGGTAAGATCCGCCGGCGTGCATGTCTTCGCCTCATCCTGTTTCCAGGCACCGGCGATGTCTTATTGGAACCCACAATGATAAGCCATCCATTGGCATATGTCGCACCAACCACCCGACATTTGGCGCCCACCGTGGGGCCAGGTGCACCGTCGTCCGAAGACCTGTTCTGGACGGGAACCCTCTTCCTCCCCCGCGAGCGCAGCTAGCCTGCTGCGCCCGATGGCGTTTGCCTCGACGCGCTGCAAGGCGTCGACGACGCCTGCGCAGCAAGCTGCCTCGCAGATCTGCTCAGCGAGACTCGCATCTCCGACGAGCCTGCGTCCGACGCAGGTACAGACTACCCCGAGAGCCGCCTCGTCAGCCTCCTCGACCAGCTTCACGTCTCCAGCGAGCCTGCTGCAGATGTGGAGTCGGTCGGCTCCACCGACCCGATGCTTGTCGACTCCGACACGGCATCGCTCGACGCCTACCCCTCCGACGTGGTGGTCTTCGACGACCCCCTTCCTCGAGCTGACAGTGGCAGCACCGCTGTCACCGAAGTGCTGGTCATCAGCCACGTCGCCAACTCGGGCGAGAACGCCCACGACGCCCTGCAAGCGGCAATGCACGACCTCTCCGCCCCCATCCCGGCCGATGCTGACGCCGAGACCTTGGAGGCACGCCGCCTCGCCCTCATTGCGGAGGGCCAGAAGATAGCCTCCATGAGACGCCTCACCGAGGCCCACCAGCGCGAAGTCGACCGCGCCGCCTTCGGTACGCCGCCGCCTAGCGGCCCGAGCCGAGCCGGCTTCGTCCAGAAGCGCGGCGCGGCCGTCGCCAGCATGCTGGGGGCGGATCGCCCCGTCTACGCCACCCCGCTCGAGAATCTGCGAGCCGCTCAGGCGGCCGCAGAAGAGCTCAATGGGTTGGGAGCCGATGAGCTCCCCTACATGACGAGACGGATCCAGCAGCTGATCGTCGCGGCTGCAGAACGGCACGAAGCCGACGCCCGTGCTGATAGTCATCCCCCGCGCCGGGAGCACGCCGCGACGTCCCGCTCGCCGACTGCGAGCGGTGCACGCCAGAAGAGAGACAAGGAGCCGGCTGCCAGCCGCAGCCGGACTCACATCACCATCGAGCGCAACGCGGAGGGCCGCCCTCGAGCAGTAGAGCACCAAGGAAATCTGCCTCCTCCCCCGCCTCGAAGAGAAAGACGTCTCACCCCGCCGCCTATCACGCACCCGACTCTTGGCGACCGACTCAGCCGCCGAGAAGGAGTCGGCGAGAACGACGCCCGCCACAGGATCGACCTCCTTGCTCGATCCTTGGCGTTAGAAGAAGAAGACGATGTCGGCCCGCCATGCTTTGGCCCCCGCATCCGCGACGAGCCCTTCCCCAAAGGGTTCTCGCTTCCTAGAGACACGCCCAAGTACAACGGCTCAGTGAAGCCGGAAGATTGGCTCATCGACTACTCCACGGCCGTCAGCATAGCCAACGGCAATCGGCGCGTCGCCGTGAAGTACGTCCCCCTCATGCTGCAAGGCACGGCGCGCACATGGCTCAACAGCCTCAAGCCCTACAGCATCAACAGTTGGCTGGACTTCACAGAAGTCTTCGTCCGCAACTTCACCAGCACCTACAAGCGGCCTCCCAAGCCTCGCCAGCTCTCCCTCTGCGTCCAAGGGCCCAACGAGTCGACCCGCGACTACCTCACGCGGTGGGCCGAGGTCCGCAACTCTTGCGAGGGGGTGCATGAGGTCCAGGCCATCGAGTACTTCACCGCCGGGTGCCGAGAGGGCACCCTCCTCAAGCACCGACTCCTCTGCGACGAACCGGACACCCTTGACGAACTACTGGTCACCGCAGACAAATACGCCACGGCCGACTCCTCAATGAAGACCGAGCTGCGAGTAGACGCCTCTGGGAAGGTGGTTGCTCCGGCTCCCAAGACGCTGGCTGGCGACCCCAATCGGCACCCTTACCACAACGATCACAAGCGCAAGGCCCCCATGCCTACTTCCTCCAGTCGGCAGGTGGCCACAGTTGAAGACGAGCAGCCCGAAGAACGGCCCGCTCCCAAGAAGAAGGGTGGCAGGCCAGCCTGGCAGCCGTCTTTCTCCTACGAGCAGGCTCTCGACGCCCCCGGCAAGTTCCAGCGGCGCGAAGCCGTCCAACCACACAACCCGGAAATGCCATTGGCTCACCCGCATCACCAAGGGCGAGGGGATGTTGCCGCCTCCGCCTCCCGGCCCGCCGCCTCCAGCCCCCCAGCAGCCGGCGGCTCGGCCGGCAGTCGGCGCTATCCAAGACGAATTCCCTGAAGAACATGCCGCCTATGTCGTCTTCACCAGTCAAGCCGACGACAAGCGCAGTCGGCGCAGACAGCATCAAGAAGTTAATGCGGTCGCCACTAGCACCCCCCGAGTTCATGCACTGGTCAGAGAAGCCAATCAGCTGGAGCCAGGCCGACCACCCAGAGGTGATGCCCTCTCCTGGCTCCTATGCAATGGTCTTGGACGTCACCCTCGCGACGGAGAGGCGAGCTGCCAGATTTTCCCGCGTCCTGATAGACGGCGGAAGCAGTATCAACATACTGTACCGCGATACCATGGAAAAACTGAACATCAAAGCGAAACAGCTCATGCCGAGCCGCACCGTCTTCCATGGTATCGTCCCCGGCCTGTCTTGCTCCCCAATCGGCAAGATCAAAATGGATGTTCTCTTCAGAGACAAAGATCATTTCCGCCGAGAAGCAATATGGTTCGAGGTAGTGGATTTGGAGAGCCCCTATCATGCACTGCTTGGCCTACCTGCTCTGGCCAAGTTCATGGCTGTGCCCCACTACGCCTACCTGAAGATGAAGATGCCAAGCTCGAAGGGGATCATCACGATAGCCAGCGACTACAAGAAGTCCATCGAGTGCGCCATGGCCAGTAGCCGGCTGGCCGAGTCCCTCGTGGTGGCAGAAGAGAAGAAGATGTTGGAACGGGTTGTGGCCATGGCTGGCAAGCAGCCGGCCTTGTCCCCCAACCCCAAGGATTGTGATGCACAGGGCTCCTTCCAACCTGCCAAAGAGACGAAGAAGATACCTCTGGACCCGGAGAACCCAGAGAGGTTCGCTGTCATTGGGGCGAACTTGGACAGTAAATAGGAAGGCGAGCTCGTCGACTTCCTCCGTGAGAATCGAGACATTTTTGCATGGTCCCCAAAGGACATGCCGGGTGTCCCGAAGGAATTCGCCGAGCACAAGCTACATGTCCGAGCTGATGCGAAGCCGGTCAAGCAACCCCTCCGCCGACTGTTAGAAGAGAAGCGAAGAATTGTGGGAGAAGAGATAGCCCGGCTCCTTGCCGCTGGCTTTATCATGGAAGTGTTCTTTCCAGAATGGCTTGCCAACCCAGTTCTGGTTTTGAAGAAGAATAACAAGTGGCGCATGTGTATAGACTACACCAGTCTGAACAAGGCCTGCCCAAAGGATCCGTTTGCTCTGCCACGGATTGACCAAGTGATAGACTCCACAGCCGGATGCGAGCTGTTATGTTTTTTGGATGCGTACTCAAGGTACCATCAGATCAAGTTGGACCCAGCTGACCGCCTGAAGATTGCCTTCAACACACCCTTTGGAGCTTTCTGCTACCTGACTATGACATTCGGCTTGAGAAATGCCGATGCCACATTTCAGCGTTGCATCCAGAAATGCCTCTTGAAACAACTCGGCAGAAATGCCCACGTCTATGTAGACGACATTGTGGTGAAGACAGAGAAGCGCGGCACCCTGCTGGAAGACCTGAAAGAAACATTCGCCAACTTGCGCCGATTCCAAATCAAGCTCAACCCCGAGAAATGCGTGTTCGGAGTGCCAGCCGGCCAGCTGCTAGGCTTCCTGGTCTCTGAGCACGGCATCGAATGCAACCCCGTCAAGATCAAGGCCATCGAGAGGATGGAGATTCCCACCAAGCTGCGAGATGTGCAGAAGTTCACCGGCTGCTTAGCCTCCCTGAACCGTTTTATTAGCCGACTAGGAGAGAAGGCTCTCCCCT
Organism: Triticum aestivum; assembly: GCF_018294505.1. Classification (NCBI taxonomy): domain Eukaryota; kingdom Viridiplantae; phylum Streptophyta; class Magnoliopsida; order Poales; family Poaceae; genus Triticum; species Triticum aestivum. Next base: position 56,991,674 of record NC_057805.1, read on the forward strand.
TGTACCGACTCATGAAGAAGTCCACTCACTTCGAGTGGAACGAACAAGCCGACCAAGCCTTCCATGAGTTGAAGAAAATGATGACCACTCCGCCTGTCCTGGCAGCGCCGACTGAGAAGGAGCCCATGCTCCTCTACATCGCCGCGACTAGCTGAGTCGTCAGCACTGTTGTTGTGGTTCAGCGCCCGGAAGAAGGCCGAGCCCAGCTAGTCCAGAGGCCGGTGTACTATCTCAGCGAAGTGCTATCCAGCTCAAAGCAAAACTACCCGCACTAACGGAAGATGTGCTATGGGGTGTACTTCGCTGCCAAGAAACTGAAGCCCTACTTCCAAGAGCACCCCATCACGGTCGTGTGCACTGCCCCGCTCGCCGAGATCATAGGCATCCGGGATGCATCAGGCCGGGTGGCCAAATGGGCCATTGCGCTGGCGCCCTACACGATCTTCTACCAACCCCGCACCGCCATCAAGTCCCAAGCACTAGCCGACTTCCTCGTCGACTGGGCCGAGACCCAGTACTTACCGCCGGCTCCCGACTCTACCCATTGGCGGATGCACTTTCACGGGTCCAAGATGCGCACCGGCTTGGGAGCCGGCATCGTCCTCACCTCTCCCAAAGGCGACAAGCTCAAGTACACGCTGCAGATCCACTTCGCCGCCTCCAACAACGTGGCCGAGTACGAGGCGCTCGTACATGGGCTCCGGCTAGCCAAAGAGCTCGGCATACGCTGGATCCTGTGCTACGGCGACTCAGATTTGGTGGTCCAGCAATCGTCTGGCGACTGGGACGCCAAGGACGCGAACATGGCGAGCTATCGATTCCTTGTCCAGCAGATCAGCGGATACTTCGAAGGGTGCGAGTTCCTTCACGTGCCAAGGGCCGACAACGACCAAGCAGATGCCCTAGCACGGATCGGCTCCACCCGACAAGCCATACCGACTGGCGTCTCCCTCCAGCGCCTCCTCAAGCCGTCCATCAAGCCGTCTCCAGAGTTGGATTCCATCTTCGTACCGCCTGCACCAGATACAGCCGGATCCGACTGGAGAAACCCTGCAGGCGGCACGGGGACTTCGACAACTGGCCTGGGGACTGCCGTAGTCGCACCCGGCCCGGGGACTTCAGAACCCGGCCCGGGGACTGCAACAACACAAGAAGCAGTGGCCGACTCCAACTCCACGCCACCCAACCCACCCACCCGAGTCATGGTGGCTACATTAACAGAAGAAGAAGTCACAGCTCTGTCATGGGCCCAGCCCATCCTCAAGTTCCTAGTCAGCAGAGAGCTGCCGGCTGATGAGATCTCAGCAAGACTAGTGCAACGATGAGCCGCAGCATATACAATAATCAACAGAGAGCTTGTGAAGCGCAGCGTCACTGGAGTTTTCCAGCGTTGTGTCGAGCCAGAAAAAGGAGTGGCAATCCTCAAAGACATCCACCAAGGCGAATGCGGCCACCACGTAGCCTCAAGATCACTTGTGGCCAAGGCTTTCCGCCACGGTTTCTTTTAGCCGACTGCCTTGGAGGATGCTAAAGAAATAGTCAAGAGCTGCAGAGGATGCCAAATTTTTAGTTCCAAGCAACACCTGCCGGCTTCTGCACTCAAGACCATTCCCCTCACCTGGCCTTTTGCCGTCTGGGGACTGGACATGGTGGGCCCTTTCAAGACAGCCCGCGGCGGCTTGACACATCTACTTGTTGGTGTGGACAAGTTCACAAAGTGGATCGAAGCAAAGCCAATCAAGAAGCTGAACGGGCCAACTGCCGTGACATTCACCACTGACATCACTACTCGGTACGGCGTGCCGCACAGCATCATCACCGACAACGGCACGAACTTCGCCAAAGGAGCACTGGCACGTTTCGGCGCGACGCAGGGCATCCGACTGGACTTAGCGTCCGTTGCCCACCCGCAGTCAAACGGCCAGGTCGAGCGAGCAAATGGACTCATCCTCTCTGGCATCAAGCCCCGACTAGTTGTACCACTGGAGCGATCGGCCGGCTGCTGGCTCGATGAGCTGCCGGCTGTCCTCTGGAGTCTGCGCACTACACCCAACAAGTCAACCGGCTTCACTCCATTCTTCCTCGTGTATGGTGCCGAGGCTGTCATCCCAACAGACATCGAGTTCGACTCGCCTCGGATCACCATGTACACGGAAGAGGAGGCCAAAGAAGCAAGAGAAGACGGCGTGGACCTACTGGAAGAAGGCCGGCTGCTAGCACTCAGCCGGTCCACCATCTACCAGCAAGGGCTGCGCCGCTACTAAAACCGCAAGGTCAAGCCAAGATCCTTCCAAGAGGGCGACCTTGTGCTCCGGCTGATCCAGCGAACAGCCGGCCAGCACAAGCTCTCGGCCCCTTGGGAAGGCCCCTTCGTCGTCAGCAAGGCACTCGGCAACGACTCTTACTACTTGATCGACGCACAAAAACCAAGAGCACGCAAGAGAGACGACTCCGGCAAGGAGTCGGAGCGACCATGGAACGCAAACCTCCTAAGACGATTTTACAGTTGAAAGCAGTATGTATCATGCTACCCCTTTTTGTATTAAGTACAAACCAACAGGCCCCCCGAACAGTACTCGGGGACTGCCTTTGTTTATCTATGAATGACAAGTGTCATATCCATGAATGTATTATTACATTTGATTTCTTGTCTGGCACCGGGTTCAACTAGTCGGCCGGGGGACTGGCCGCCTTGAGCTATATTAAAAGTTCTACCTAAAGTCAGAAAAGTAGTGTGCGGCTCCCGAGTCCTCTCTTGTTGAAAGTCGCAGCTCGAAGAACCGACTGTCCGACTAGCAAGAGACAAGGCAGAAAGGATGCCCACACGAAAAACGGCTAAGGACCAACGAACTTATATAGCAAAAGGACGGCCTCCAAACACGCCTGCCGGCTGTCAGAACAGCCGGCTGGCCGGCTTCCTAAACACTTAGCTTCAGTCCAGCAAAGCTAGAGTAATCCCCCCCCATCGGCCAAGCACTCCTCCAGCTACGGATTGCAGAGCAACTGTTGGACTGGGGAGGCGGCAACTAAGGGAGAGCGGCAAAGGAAAAAGCGGAAGGATAAAAAGCAAAGTACAAGGAAAGGCCAAATGCATGCATAAGTTATATATACATATAAGAAGCCCCAACAGGCTGGCAACAGACATAAGTTCGAATACACCCAGTGGGTGGAATTGTCTAGACTTAACCAAACATTGTTCCAAAAGTAACAAGACAGGGAAACAAAAGATGGCAGACTAGGGCGCGACGCGGAAGCCGAGCCGGTCGGTGGAGACGGCCTTGCCGGCTAAAGGAGTGGCCGCCTAGCGGGTCTCGGCTTGGCCACCACCAGGGGCAGGCGACGCACTCGCACGCGACGTAGTGCTGGAGGCGCGGCCAGGCTGAGGCTGGTCGGCTGCTCCACCAGCCGGCTCGGCGTCTTCACCTTCCTCCTCCTCCTCCTCGCCCTCGTCGCTGGAGTCAATCTCCTCCGCCGAGTCTTCACCTTCCGCCGGGTTCAGCCCGAACCACTCCTCCGGCTGGGCGACACCGTTGTCATCTACCTCGGGGGCGAAGACGCTGGTGTCGGTGTAGTCGGCGATCGCCGAAGCCCGCCGGATGATAGCCGGCCGCGCCGGCTCCAGCTCCGTGTCGGCTTGCTGCCGCCAGGTAGCCAGCTGATCCAGGCTCAGGCCGGGATACCAGGCCTTGACGAACTCCAGCGCCCGCCTGGCGCCGGAGCGAGCCGCCGAGGCCTTCCAAGCCTCGAAGCGGCCGACTGCCACCTCCAGCCAGTCGGCAGTCCGACTGGGGGTGCGAGGAACCACTTGGCCGGGCCAGAGGGTGGCCAAGACTTGCGCCCCGGCACGCTGAAGCCGGCGGAGCTGTCGGTGAGCCGGCTGGATGCGGGCCTGGATCGCCAGGAGCTGCTCCTCCAGCGAACGGCCGGCGGTTGGCGAGATATCAAAGCCAGCCTGCCTTCGCGCTTGGCGACGGGCCTCGATGGTCTGGTTGGCGGCAGTAGAATAGCCAGGGAAATATTCTGCGCAAGAAAGAAGAAGAAAAGGAGAAAAGAGCACCAAATCAGAAAAAGAGCCAAAGAGGCAGATGGCAAGAAAGGACGAAGAGGTAGGTGGCTTACCGTCAACCAGATCTTCGATCTGGCCATAGCCAGAGATCAGAGTCTGCCTGGCCTCAGCCCAGCCAGCCGCCTCCGTCTCGTACTCGGCCTGGAGAGCGGCTTCGCGGTCCTGCACAGCCTTCAGTGCCGCCTTGTGGCCTTCCTCCTGGTCGGCCAACTTCTTGGCCAGGCGGTCGCGTTCCTGCACCAAGGCGGCGAGCTCGGCATCCTTGGCATGAAGGGCAGTCTGAGACTCTCCCAGCTGTGCCCTCAGACTGGCGTTGGCCGCTGCGGAGACGGCAGAAAAAAAAAGAACAGAAAGAAGAAGTCGTCAAGGAAGATCCGACCCGACTGCTCAGCAGTCGGCCCGAATCTCGGGGACTACACCCAGTGGGTGCGCTGACGCGCCCCCACATGAGATAAAGAACAAAGCACGTACCTTGGCTCTCAGTAAGGTCGGCGGTCTTCTGGGTCAGCTCCCGAGCCTGGGAGTTGAAGGCGGCCGCACGAAGATTGTGGTAGTCCTGCAAGATAGACAGAAGTTCGAAGTAAGAGCAAGAATAGCAAAGACAAATCAACCAAGAAGTTCCAAGCCGCCTACTCAGCAGCCGACTCGGAACTCGGGGACTACACCCAGTGGGTGCGCTGACGCGCCCCCATAGAAGAAATCAAAGTCAAGAAGAAGCAAGATGGGAAGACTAACCCGGATGGCCGCCCGCGTCGCGAGGAACTCGTCGGTGAACTGCCTCAGCGCCGCAGCTTGGCCCTGGAGCCGGGTCCGGACGTCCTGCGCAGCCACGTTCATCACGGCCGTCCCTCCGCCTGGCGTCCACCCTGAGGTAGCGCTGGCCGCCTCCGCATCCTGGGCTGACGAGCTGGAGCCCACGGCCGGCTGCGGCTCCGACGCGGCTTTCTGTGGCTCCGACGCAGCCTTCCCCGCGCGCCGGCTCGGCGGCATCCGGACCGCCATCTCAGTCCTCGCGGTCGGCTCACCCCCCTGCCGACTGCACAAGCGGCAGATCAGGCCGGCCGCCTAGAGCCGCCCCAGTTGGCGGGGTCGGCACCAGCGCCCCCTCCAGGATGATGACGTCGTCGTCTCTCCCCAGCCCTGGCTGGTCGCCGCTGGCTCCCTCTGGCGAGGGCTCCACGTCCCCAGGCGCCATGACGCGCAGCGGGATGACCACCAAAACCTCCCCCGCTACCGCCGCGGCCGCAGCCTCCGCTTGGGCCCTGGCAGCGGCGTCAGCGAGCGCCTTCGCCGCCTCCTCCTCCCGTGCCGCCTGGGCGGCCGCCGCCTCCCGCGCCACATGTTCCTCCCGCGCCTCCCGCGCGTTCCGTTCCGTCGCAGCCTGAAGCTCGGCGCGGGGGTCCACACGGCGGGAGGTGCTCCCAGACCCCCTCGGCGACTCGACGACGGAGGCACCAGCCGCCCGCTCAAGCGACAACGGAGCTCTGATCATTGGAGAAAAAAGACAAGGGCTCAGGAACCACCAGAGAAAAGAAAGAAAAAAGAGTATACGAAAGAAAGTAAACTTACGCCGACACGGTCCGCGGTTGCTTCACCGTCTTGCGGAAGCAAGCCGCCTTCACGGCCGCCTCCTCCCGCCTGGTGGCTGCCGCCCCGCCCCTGGGTTTCTTCGTCCGGCTGCCGAACAAACCCTGGGCGGCGCGACGCTTTTGACCTCCGCCCCGAGCAGGCGGTGCAGCGGAGGAACCCGCGCCACGTCCAGATGCCGGCTGGCGGCGCGGGGCAACCTCGGCCTCATCGTCGTCCGGCCAGTCGTCGAAGGTGACTCCGAGCCCGGAGCCGCCTGCTTCGCCGCCGGCTTGGCCACCACTCGGCTCAATGTTGTCGTCCATACCGGCCGCCCCCAAGTCGGGGTCCTCCAGATCATGTTTGGTCTGGTCGGGGACGAATCGACGCTCTGCGTCTGACCCGCCGGCCGGCCGAAGAAGAGGGCTCTGTCGAAAAACAAACCGACTAAGTTAGAGTCGGCCAAGAGGAACTCGGCAACAAAGCAAAGATAAAGAAAAAGAGACAAGGAGAACATACCGTAGGCGGCGGATTGGCTCGGCTATATGGCTCCTTGCCGAACTGCCACTCTTCGGTGAGTTTGCAGTTCGCAAGGTAGTTCACTATATAGGCGACCTCCTCGCGCGGCATCTCCTTGGTGCACATTCGGCTCGGATCGAGCTGGCCGCTCATCTGACAGATCAGATGAGGCCGGCTCTGGAGCGGAAGAACCCGGCGCGTGACGAATGCGACCAGCAGGTCGGGCCCCGTCAAGCCTTCCGACTGGGTCAGCTCTCGCACTCGGGCGACGGCGGCGGACCCGGCCGGCGTCAGAGTCACGGCCCGGAAGGACCACTGGGGCCGCCTGCCCGCCGGTGGGCCGGCTACGTAGGCCAGCAGGTTGATGTAGTCGCCCCGCGGGGCGATGTTCCGCACGTAGAAGTACGATTTTTGCCACTTCTTCACCGATTGGATCAGCGTGATGACGGGGGAGGGGTTGTCGGCGACCGACCTCCGCGACGCGATGAAGGCGCCGGTCTGAGCCGGCACGCCCTGCATGCGCGTGCCCAGCTTGGATTGGAAGAACTCCCCCCAAAGCTCGAGGGTGGGGAGGACGCCGAGGTAGCCGTCGCACAGGGTGACGAAGGCTGATAGCAGCACCACCGCGTTTGGGGTGAGGTGGTGCGGCTGGAGCTGGTAGAAATCAAGCCAGGACCGGAAGAAGGCACTCACTGGCAGGCCGATGCCGCGCAAGAAGTGCGAGCGGAAGACCACCCGCTCGCCCTCCTGAGGCTCCGGCGTAATTTCCCTCGCCGGTGCGAGGCGGACCTCCACCTTGTCCGCGCGGGGCAGCCGCCGCGTCTGGCGGAGGAACTCGACGTGATCTTCGTGGACATTGGAGCCGTCCCAATCCCCGCCATACTGCTCCGTGGCGGGAGGCATGGTGAGAACAAGTGCGGCGACGGAGGAGCAAGTAGTGGAAGAGCGCGGCGGCGAGGCGCTGTCGCGAGAAACGGCGAGCGAAGAAGATGGTGGAAGTAGGAGGAGCGTGCGAGGGCCTGCCGCCCTCCACCTCCCCCTACTTATAGCTCCGCGAGGCGAGGCCGGGGAGGCCGGACGTGGGGGGAGACATGGGATTAACTGCACCCATTCCCCCCACGCCCCGCGATTATTGCGCCCTAAAGGCGAGCCGAAACTGCCGCAAGGAGACGTGCGGGCGGTTTCGGGATGCAAAGAATCCGCGCCCGGGCCCGGGCGCGGACGTGGCGGGCCCCCGCCCTGCAGCGACGTCCCGTCGCGCGCGTGGGCTGGCAGGCTTTCTGGCCAAGGGAGGCCACGTGGTTCGCAGCCGGCAAGTGGCCGGCCCGCGGCCCGGTGCACACACTAGCGGGCTCCCGCCCTCCGACTCTGGAGTTTTCGACCAAGGTGGCACGCCTAACCAAAGCCGGCTCCCAGCTGCCGACTTGTCAAGATAGGAAGCTGATCGAGCTTCTCAACCCCTACTCCACCTCGAAGCCCAATCAGCTTCGGGGACTACTGTCGGAGTAAATGGCCACGGGTAGCCTAGCCGACTGCCCCTGGTTCTTCTAAAAAAATTATCAGGCCTTTGGGCCTTCAAGCACTCCAAGCAATGGGCCGCCTTCCCTGGCCGGCTACCTCCGAAGCCGACTCCCGGAAGGCGACCCAGCCTCAGCAACCTCTCCCCAGGACAACTACGGGGTGGCCGACTCCAAGAAGCCGGCCAAGAAGAACGCCGACTCCAAGAAGCCGGCCGAGGCCACAACCACCAAAGCTACACCCACATAACGGTGACAAGACGGGGTGTGGCCACAGTGCGGCCCACTACCCCCGAGGCCCGAGGCAGGCATGGCCACAGGAGGACGTACAGGATGACCGTCTCCTGTTCGGCTCGGCACTGTAGCCATGCCAGCCTCAACGTCATCCACGACCGACTCCTGTACGGCCCGCGGGCGGTGGGCCCCTTCTGCCAGAGAGAGGCGCAAAGGCGGCCCGGCCTCCCCCAGTCGGACAGGGGTGTAGCCGGCCCCCAGAAGTTGGCTACTCCCTTCCTCGAAGCAGGAGCCCCATTAAGGAGACAACACGAGGTAAGGCTACAGTGAGAGCCCCCGAGGCGGCCCACTGTAGCCACGCTTACCTCGACAAAGCCCTCGTCATCAGAGGCGAGGCTACAGTAAGCAGCCGCCGACCAGACCCTAGGCGGTGGGGCCGGCCTGTCGACCAAGAAGCCGGCAATCGGCGGACCCACCAGTCGGCGGGACCCAACAGCCGGCGGAGAAGCCGGCGAGCATAGACACTGACGGCTGGGACCAGTGCCCAGCCGGATTACCATTGTACCCCCGGGGGGTAGACCTATATAAACACCCCGGAGCACCCATGCAAAGGGTTAGCTTCTGAACACAGCACACACACCATAGAGATAGAGAGAAGCAAGAGCTAGCCTTGTTCTTCTTCTCCCTTGAACCCAACAGCTCTAGGAGCGATTGTAGCTACCTTTCCTTGATCTAGTGATCATGCGGAGACCCCGCAGAGCAGGACTAGGGGTGTTATCTCCTCGGAGAGCCCCGAACCTGGGTAAGATCCGCCGGCGTGCATGTCTTCGCCTCATCCCGTTTCCAGGCACCGGCGATGTCTTATTGGCACCCACAATGATAAGCCATCCATTGGCATATGTCGCACCAACCACCCGACATTTGGCGCCCACCGTGTAACACCCCGAGAATCATGCTACAGTAATCCCCTTTAAATGTTTCCTTGTCATCATTGTTACTGTTGCTAATCTCACTTTGATTCTATTCCAGTCCAAATCTCAATTTCAAATTAAAGTCAAAATTCTAAATTGCTCAAACATGCTCATCATGTGGCAAATATCCTTTTGGCAATATTGGTGGTGAACCAACATTTTTGCAAAGTGTTTAAATGCCCTAAACTAATTAAAACAATGGTTAAAACATTGCTTAAATGCCTTTTTGTTTTATAAAAATGCTAAGCTAATTTATTTAGTTACCAAACTAATTGTGGCAGTAGTCTAAATAATAATAATAATTTAGGTTCAAGCTTTGTGGTTTATAAAACTGTTTTTCCTTTTGAAATTAAAAGAAAACAAAGAAGTTTCAAAAAAGAAAAGAAAAGAAAAGCCCCCCCACTGGGCCAACCGGCCCAGCCCCCGACCTAACCGGCTCAGCCCAGTATAACTCCCCCAGCCCCCGACCTAACCCTTGACTGCCCCGAACCCCACCCTCTCCCTACATCGCTGCCAGGGAGAGCCCCACGCTCGACCCCCGATCCACTTCCCCACCCCCACGATCCCATCTCTCTCGCACGACCCCCCTGCCCCGCTCGATCTGGACGCCCACCCGCGCCCAGGGCGCCCGTCCCC
>NC_057805.1:57931386-57938068 GCF_018294505.1 Triticum aestivum
CGACTGAATCCTTTTCGTTCAATCCTATGCGTCAGGGGGACAGCTGATCGAACGGATGTGGGTCGACCGGCCGAACCTAGTGCCAGTCTGCCAGCGCCTAACATCGGCCATTTGTTTTAATGAAATTTCATCACGTTATCCTCTTCTATCCAACAACAATGCCAATCCAACTGCCCCAATATCTTTAGCCACCGTCCGTGCCACCGATGCCACCACCTCCGTCGTATCCCACCCCACTTCCCAACTCCTCATGTGGCTTCTCCTAGTCGCATCGCTGCCTTCCAGCCAGGGTCGCCCTTGCGTCATCTTTGTCGTCTCTCTCTCTCCACCTCCACCCCAGGCCCTTGCTCGGCAGGTCGTCTACTATCAGTGAATTGAGGTTACCACGGCGTCTCATGTTTGATGAACGAGGACTAGAAGTCTACAACACTGAGTCAATACTCACTTCACGTGTTCTCTCCCTTCAGAAAGTTTTCAATTGTTTCTCTTCTTTCTGTTAGTTTTCATGTGCCAAAACATGTTCTGTATCGTCAGAATGGTGCCGATTTCGGTTCAAAAAAAGTGAATGGTGCCGATTTTGTTGACGCCAACTTGGTTGTTTCAATCAGTTTTTTCAGCAGGCTATTTCAGTGATTACATTATAGTTGCACCTTAAATGATTGTATGGCTAATCATGTAGACTTAAGAGTTGAGAATCCATTTTTCTGTTTGCAATTCTTGGCTTTTGTTTGCTTGGAGTGCATAAGTTTTGCTAGATGGAGATGAACTATTTGTAGAAGTGGTCATACGACAATACATATTGTTTGTCATGGATAGAGGGAGTAGCTGATAATTAGCTCTTATGCTGACATCAGAATAATCTGTAAGCACATGAAACACCTTAACTTATGTTGTTTTTTGTGAAATAACCTTGACTTATGTTAATAGTAAACACCATGATGTTTTCCAAAAAGCTTATGTCCATCTCTATTATCCACCTTCATCATGCACAACACACACACAGGCGATGCAAATCACATCTGTAGCGGTAGCCCGGTGGGGGCGCAGCGGAGCGCGCCTTACCGTCTAGTAAAGTCTTAATACACCATGTGTATGTGATTACACGATGCAAATAATGATTATAAGATACATGCACTCAACCATAAATGAGTATTGAATAAATACAATGTGGTACCATGGGGGTGGGGGGCAAATGCCCTCTGTCCACCACATAATAGTATTGACGTTATGTTCTGCAAGTAACATTTTTATAATTTATTTAGGTATGCAGACGTATCGGGCCCTTATTTAAGATGGGTCCTAGGCCGCCACATCTCTTCCCCTGGCCTAGGGCTGACCATGCTTCCGTTCATCCTGAATACAAGGAAGACGCGGGCGATCTGGATGTGGAGGGTGATGAGTTCGTAAATGAGGATGATGATGAATTTCTTGCACCCTGTTATCCTATTGTGTGACGATATGTGACAGTTTCATCAGTGTTGATCATGATTTCTCTTGCCAGTTTGAAGCAGTTAGCCTTCCAAAGAAGCTCAAGGAGATGGTGAAGCAGTTAGCCTTCCAAAGAAGCTCGAGAAGATATAAGAAAACAACGTTCTAACGGATCTAGCCTGAGAGTGATGAAGGTTACCTATAAGACCATCATATTGACAAACACAAGGGCAACTACGACAAAGAAGACCTGGATAGCTTGATGAAACCCGGGGGCAACTACATACACACAAGCATCTTCGCAACATCTATCCTCTTGGGTGGCTTCCTTGCTATCTCTACTACTTCAAAAATAAGTAGCGTGCCATGAGATATTGATGAAGCATCTCAACCCCCTGGATGGGAGCCCACATTGTTACATTGACTAGCGAGAGAGAGAGAGATCCTCTTGAAAGAATTACATGCATTCGGTTGCAGGACTAACCGCAGGGGAATTACAGGGGGTTGGAGAGTTGAGATAGATGCAAACTCTAACAGGATAAAGGCTACATCTATCTCCTAGAGGTAGTAGCGCGCAAGGCACATGGCCGGCTCACACAATATTACATGTTTAACACCCTCCCTTAATCTAAACTCTGCAAGTTGAGATTACGTTTAAACTCTTTTCAAATGGTCTTGTAGCCAAAGCTTTCGTGAATCCAGCTGCAACTTGATCTCTCGAGTGTACAAAACGAATGTCCAGTTCCTTGTTTGCAACTCTTTCTTTGGCAAAATGATAGTCTATCTCAATATGCTTGGTTCTTGCATGAAACACAGGATTAGCAGCTAAGTATGTAGCACCAAGATTGTCACACCAAAGACAAGGAGGTTGTGTGTGATGAAGACCAATCTCCTTAGGAATGGCCTTTACCCAAATAATTTATGTCGTTAAGTATGTAGCTTGGTTCTTGCATGAAACACAGGATTAGCAGCTAAGTATGTAGCACCAAGATTTTCAAGAGAATCTTTTATCCGTGCACATTGATGTACACTAGGAAATTAAAACAAATCCTTGGAGGGAATAGGAATTTCTAAATGGGAGGATTATGTAACAGTTATGCACTTTCCAAAGTTGGTTAACAATGGGTATAAGAAGCATGTGGTCATGTCTCAATGCTAAACCAGTGTTGCCTTAAGATTGTCATAGATGGTTGATATTGTTTCTCCTACCCTGAGAATTATAGTATGCAACGCAAACCGGAGCTATGGTTGATTGAGTATGAGATGTTACTAAAGGTTTAGATACTATACCTTGTGCACTTTAATACATGGCATGTACTATAATTTCACATGTCGTCTCCTTTAGGAGCAAGTCTTTGCCAAGCTTCCTAAATTTTCTCGTGGGTTAATCCCTTCTGATGGACAACAATTTTGGGGGTTGGGAATAGGTATGGATTTTTTGTGTGTTCATTTTATTTAAAATCATAAAATGTAGGTTACAGTATCCAAAAGTAAATACATGAACATAAGTTCTAGAGAAAAAAATGAAAGTATTGGAGAGACACCATGACTAAGAGAGCACGAATAACTTGTGAAATGTTACACATCCATTACTACTACACATCAGTAAACTGGTAAGACATTTGTGGGGTAGTCCAACCCAGGGTTCAGAAAACTAGACAAAACCTGTTTGACCCTTTTCGAGCAGGTACTACTAATAATCGAACCTGCCACGGAGTAGTCGTGTTACCTAAACAGTAAATAGGTTAAGAAACCCTGATACTACAATGCGCAATTGCTAATTGCAGGTATGATTTATCGAAAATATATGTTGGTTAATGGTTAGTCATGTTTGTTCAAAAGTTACCATGTTGGCTATCTTAATGTAATGTTTTGCTATGTGACCTTTGTCTTTTAAATAAATTTTGTAACAACCTATTACCAAACTACATATATAAATACCAATTTCACATAACTATTTAGGGATAACGTGCATCACAAAACTACAAATGTAAAGACTAATTTCACATAAACAGATTTATGTACTATTGACTACAGGAGTGTGATGTATTTTTACAAAACCAAGTCTTACATAAGCACACTCACAAAATTCTTATATACATAGTTATGGGATATGTTTGATCAATTAACCGGTAAAGTATAGACTAATGTTCTATTCTGTGAAATTTGTTCTTCAACCTGTAATTTTGTGATACTTTGTGCATTAAAAATTGTAGTTTTATGAAATTTACTCTTGTTATTCAGAATATACGTGCATATTTGCTACTTTAGTTGGCCTTAAACACTTCTCCTTCTCAACAGTACCAGTCAGGATCCGGTAGCAAAGGTTTCTGTAAGTCAAACAACAACTGGAAGTGGATTTCCTGCTCCAAAGATTGCAGCTTTCTCATCAAGGGGTCCAAGCTCTGTCTATCCTGCAGTGCTCAAGGTATATACTGCAAAATTACAGTTTTTACATCATAAATTTGTTGATCTTTGTGTCTTTAATATATCACTGTTCTTAACATATGAAATGATACCTTCACACTGCATTGTAAACAGCCTGACATTACTGCACCGGGGGTGAATATTTTAGCAGCAGCGCCACAGGTTGGTATTTACAAGGAACTGGGGCTCTACTTCTTCGATTCAGGGACATCGATGGCTTGCCCACATGTATCCAGCATTATAGCTGTGCTCAAGTCACTCCATCCAGACTGGTCACCTGCTGCTTTCAAATCAGCACTAATGACAACCGGTAGGTATAGGCTAATTATATTATTAGGATAACGTCTTTCCATAGACTTTGAAGTATGTTGAACATTATATGTCCAAAAAGAAAATCATATGTTCGTAATGCATTTTTAACAGAAATAAGTTGTTTTGCAGCATACATTACAGACAACAACGGTCTCCCGTTACTAGCTGATGCAACCCCAAATAAGATTGCAGATCCTTTTGATTATGGAGCTGGATTTATTAATCCGACTCAGGCAAGTGATCCTGGACTTATATACGACATCAATGCTTCAGATTACCAGAAATAGTTCAACTGCATGCTTGGGTCAGATACAAACAGTAGTTGTATAGCAACCCAGAAATCTTTGTTTGACCTGAATCTCCCATCAATCGCCATCCCAAATCTCAAGTCATCGGAAACGGTATCAAGGACTGTCACCAATGTGGGCCAAGCTGATGCAGTGTATAAAGCATTTGTTGAGCCCTCTGCTGGAGTTGATATGCTGGTCAAACCTATGGTGTTGGTGTTTGGCAAGGATACAAGCTCACAGTCTTTCAAGGTGAGCTTCAAGGCAACACAAAAGATCCAAGGCGATTACTCATTTGGTAATTTGGTGTGGCACGATGGAGGCAGCCATTGGGTCCGAATCCCGATAGCGGTTCGTGTTGTTATCGGTGATCTCTATTCAACCGTCTCCTAAACTATCAGTGTGGAGGCAAAGGGTTAAGTTTGTAGTTAATGTATGTAATAAGTGATGTGCTACCTGATGTTTGAATTTGTTGCCTGTTGCGTCCATAATTTTACAAGAACAAAATGCTCACGTATCATGATATCTGAGCTTCATTTGATGAAATAAAAGCAGTTTTAATTGTTACTTTCAAGCATTTTTTGTGGGTTATTTTCAAGCAGTTTGAAAGTCTAGCAACTATAGGTTCTCAATTGCAACATAAATGTTCTTGGAAAAACTTGTTTGTAAGTAGATGAAATACGAGTAGGCGCAATTTGTAGTGGAAACACTTAAACCAAAACTGTAGCATCAGTCTGAGTGCCATCGCTATGATTCATATTCCATATGTTCAAAGAACAATCTATCCATCTGGAGGACAACATGATTCATACTCCCTATGTCCCATATTAGTTGTTGCCCAAACGGATTTATTTTAGCACTGAAATACGCCTAGATACGTTCATTTCGGTGATAACTAATATGAGACAAAGGGAGTACTTAATTCCTATATTTATTACAGGAAGCTGATACGTCTCCAATGTATCTATAATTTTTTATTGTTCCATGCTATTATATTATCTGTTTTGGATGTTTTATGTGCATTTTATGCTATTTTATATGATTTTTGGGACTAACTTATTAACCTAGAGCCTAGTGCCAATTCCTGTTTTTTCCTTATTTTAGAGTTTTGCAGAAAAGGAATACCAAACAGAGTCCAAATGGAATGAAACTTCTGCGATGATTTTTCTTGGACCAGAAGACATCCAGAGGGCTTGGAGTGCACGTCAGGAAAGCCACGAGGCAGCCACAAGGTCGGGAGGCGCGCCCAGGGGGTAGGGCACGCCCCCACCCTTGTGGGCCCCTCGTGAATCCACCAACCTATTTCTTCCACCTATATATTCTCAAATATCCCAAAACCTACCAAGGGAGCCACGAAACCACTTCTCCACCGCGGCAACCTTCTGTACCCGTGAGATCCAATCTAGGGGCATTTTCCGGCATCCTGCCGGAGGGGGATTCGATCACTGAGAGCTTCTACATCAACACCATTGTCTCTCCGATAAAGCGTGAGTAGTTTACCACAGACCTACGGGTCCATAGCTAGTAGCTAGATGGCTTCTTCTCTCTCTTTGATTCTTAATACAAAGTTCTCCTCGATGTTCTTGGTGATCTATACGATGTAATTCTCTTTTGCGGTGTGTTTGCCGAGATCCGATGAATTGTGGATTTATGATCAGCTTATCTATGAATATTATTTGAATCTCCTCTGAATTCTTATATGCCTGATTTGATATCTCTGCAAGTCTCTTCGAACTATCAATTTGGTTTGGCCAACTAGATTGGTTTTTCTTGCAATTGAAGAAGTGCTTAGCTTTGAGTTCAATCTTGCGGTGTCCTTTCCCAGTGATAGTAGGGGCAGCAAGGCACGTATTGTATTGTTGCCATCAAGGATAGAAAGATGAGGTTTTCATCATATTGCTCGAGTTTATCCCGCTACATCATGTCATCTTTCTTAATGCGTTAATCTGTTCTTATGAACTTAATACTCTAGATGCAGGCAGGAGTCGGTCGATGTGTGGACTAATAGTAGTAGATTGATACGCCTCCATCGTATCTACTTTTCCAAACACTTTTGCCCTTGTTTTGGACTCTAACTTGCATGATTTGAATGGAACTAACCCGTACTGACGCTGTTTTCAGCAGAATTGCCATGGTGTTATTTTTGTGCAGAAATAAAAGTTCTCGGAATGACCTAAAAATCAACGGAGATTTATTTTGGAATTAATAAAAAATACTGGCGAAAGAAT